>NC_068418.1:17342549-17467549 GCF_023724105.1 Carassius gibelio
ACATTATGCAACACCTATGGTTATTAAGTGATCTGATAAATAATAAAAACAAAAATTGTTGCTTGGAAGAAAAATAAATGTAAATGAAACTAAAATAAATTGGTCTAAAATAACTAAAATAAAAAGACTTAAGTAAATATGAAAACTTTTTAAATAAACTTAAAATGGAAACAGAAAATATAATAATAAAAACGGTTCATTCAAAATGGGATTAAAAAACAAATAGTATCTCAGTGATATTAATGTAACCGACTTCTTGCCTGCTCCCCCCGCTTTATAGCTCAGTATGGAAGACTTCACTATGTACGGTGGAGTGTTTGGGAACAAGCAAGACAGTGCCTTTTTGAATGTAGAGGTAGGTGTGCTCTGTTTTTTTATTCTGGAGGGATAGCACAACTAGATTTCACTCAACATTCTCATCAACATTTCTGTCTCGGTATTCAAGTCAGCCCTTCAGACGTCCTCCAGTCCTCTGGTGTTGCCAGCCCTAGACTGGTCTGCATCTCATTCTATCCTGGAACTCCTCCAGGAAGAGCTGGGCATCCCAGCAGTCCACATCGACCCCAGCACCCTGAAGGAAATCAAGCTGAACACAGCACAGCCTTCACTGCTGGCGGTCCATCTCCCTTACACTGGGTAAGATGTTCTGTAATATTATTAATAATAATACAGTGTCTTACAAAAAGGGTTCCGATTCTTTTCATCTGAGAAACTTTCTGCAACACAGAAACTAAAATATAGTATTTTCAGCTGTTTCAGCAGTCATGCCAAAGTGATACATTTTGTGTTTCAGAGTACTTAAAAAAAAAAAAAAAAAAAAAAAGGTAAAAATAAGGAATTGATTAATGACTGAATGATTTTGCAAGGCACTCTGAGTTTCAATAATAATGTTACAAAATTTAACTTGATATTTCAAATAAAGCTTAAAAAAAAAAAAAAAAAAAATATATATATATATATATATATATATATATATATATATATATATATATATATATATATATATATATATATATATATATAATATTAGAAGAAAAACAAAGGCATAAAAAAACTAACAAAAATTAGATATTTCTGATATATATAACAAAAAAAAAAAAAACAAGAATAATTTAAATGTTTATAAATACTATAATAGTATATAAATAATGCAAAAATAAAACAGTTTTTTCTTTGTTTGAATGTCAGGGATCGGACAAAGGAATTGCTTTTGAAAAATGGTGAGTAGTTACCGTTTTTTTTTATCAGGTTTGATGATGATTTTAGTATAATGATTGTGTATTGCTTTTTATGGCTTGATTCTTTCTAACTTGATGCCATGTGTTTGTCAGTATTGTTGTATTCTAGTATAGGATGTAAGATTTCTTTTCTTATTAGATGCGATCATTGGCGAGGTCCTCGACATGTTCAAATCTCAGGATGTGCCTTACACTGCTGTATACACCGGCCTGAAGCCTTCTAGAGTAAGTCCTCACCTTTTCCTTACATTTACATTAATGCATTTCACAATGCTTTTATCCAAATAAGGAAAATCACAAGGACAAAATTTGTATGTACTGCAATTTTGTTCTTTCACATTATGTTCCTTTTTATTTGAGACGCTAAAATTCACAACAGCTTTGATGAAAGAAACCCTGAACAAAAATATTTTTTGTAATTTTTCCTTCTTTTGTAGGTCATTGAGGACACCCCAGTAATGGCAGGACATTCTGTGGGTCGATCTCTACTTCAGGCACCGTCAGAGTCACCTGTGAAACCCCCACTTGTGGTCAACAGCACAGAGGGGAAGCCCTGCATCCTGCTGTGGGCCGACACTCTCCTCGCTACTTACTCTGGGATCCAGGTTGATCTGGCAAGAAGCATTTTTAATGGTTCTGCTAACGTCACTGATTCTGTGTGCAATAATACACTCTCAAGGTCAGAATCACAACAAAGCAGAATCTAGTATACATTTCCATATTTTTCCATGAAAGTATAAAATGATTTGTTTTTCAGACTCGTCCTTAATTACCAAAATGTTCTGAATTTGCGATCCCTCCGGCTTATGTGAGTATTCAACACACAATCCTTCATTCATATATATTATTTTATATAGATTTTGAAGAAAAGGATTTACTGCAATTGTTAGAAATGAAGAAAAAAATTTAATTTTAACTTGTATTTATAATAGCTGTGACATTAAGTTACAAAAGTTAAAAGCTTTGGCCTAATGATCTGTACTGTTGTATTATTGTATCGTAACAATATATTGTCACACCCTTAATTTGTGATACTTCCCCAAAGCTTCTCTATGCGCAAGATCTTCTTTCCTGTATCTGCTCGTGACTGGTCAGTGGTGGAGCAGGTGGTGCTGGAGTATGACGGGCAGAGGGCCATCTTTAACGCCAGCAGGGGGATCTATTCTCCTGCAGAGTATTCTTTCCATTGCCAGAGCGTGAGCAGCGCTCAGAGCCCCCTGCTGGTGCCCCGCAGTGCTACGGACAATGCTACCCAATGGACGCTGTCCTTCACTGATTTTCAGGTACTGTATCAGTGTGCTGTTTTGGACTGGTAGTGTTCAATGAGACTCATATACAGTATACCACAAAAACTCCACAATGATGCATCATGTTTTCCACAGATCCAAGGCTTCAACGTTACTGGTGAAAACTTCTCGTATGCCAGCGATTGTGCAGGATTCTTCACTCCAGGGATTTGGATGGGCCTGCTGACCTCTCTGCTCATGGTGTTCATTCTTACCTATGGCCTGCACATGATCATGCAGATTCGCACCATGGACCGCTTTGATGATCCAAAAGGCCCAGCGATTTCGGTGCCTCAGAGTGAGTGAATTGAGCCAAAAGCAACCAGAAACTTGTCATGTTGTCAAAATTTTAAAAACATACTTGATTTGTATGTATGTGGAAACTGATGTGTTTGATAATCAGGAATTTATCGATCTCGCATGAGTATTTGAGTGTTTTTAAGAGTATGTATAGTCAAGGGCAAACCATATTTTTCAAATTTATTTTGATTTCCTGTAAAAAGTGAAATTATTTTCATCTCTCCCTTATTACATTTGTAAATCTTTAATACTTTACAGTAAGGAACATGGGTTACCAATAAAAATGTTTTTTATTTTTGTAAATTTAACATTGGTCTAGATTAATAAATGCTGCAAAAAGTTGTTCATGATACTTAATGCATTAAATTGAACCTACACATTTCAGTACACATACAGTGCACATGCATGTTTCTCTGTCTACTGGTAAACTAGACAGACTCATGAATGCAATAACTTTTTTTTATCATGTTTTGCATTAGAACATCTTGTGGTGTTATTTTTTGGACTACTGTTATTTATCTTGTCTTATAAATCTGGTGTTTTTTTTCTCATATTGTACTGGATTTGCATTTGTTTGGGTAGTTTGGCAAATTTAAAACTTGCCCATATTTCATCATTCCAAATGTACAATTTAAGTGCCTAAGATGGACCAGGCACTGTATGGAGAATGAAAAGTGCTAAATTATGATTTATTGGTTATTAGTCTAATAAAAGTGCCAAAAGTACCTAGTGTTTGTGTTTTCAATGGATAAAATGTTTTAATTAATTTGAGGTGCTCATCATTGTGTACAACATACAAAGATTGAATGGTTTCTAGGAGACGTAAATCTGTTTTTAAATGCAGTATAACTTGTCATAATTTTGCTGTTGGCTGTGCAAATTGACGTAAAGTTAATAGAAGTGAATATTTTTTAAAGCTCATTGGAGCAACATTGTCCATTCAAAATATGCCATGTGCAGTAGGATTCATGTTGAGTTTTATTTTACAGGGTGTTTTTTGGGCATTGTCATGAAACATACATTGTATAGACTGATTCAAATGAGCAGTTCATGTCACTAGATTTCCAATCGGAGTAGTGCATTACAATCATGTTATATAAACATCAATTTTTCTAACGATTAAACTACAACTAAATTTATCAACCGATTGCTCCTTGTAACAATACTTTTAGAAGAAATGCAACATGGTTTATCGGCAGCCTGTTGACACAGGAAGCCGCTGTACTGGTTGACTATGAAATGTATCTACCAATGGAGTTACTGGTATTACAAGGTCAAATATTATAACATCAGACTTTGCCAGACAGAATCAATGCTTAAAAGGCAGACCGGGTGTCAGGAGAACGACATGAGGGTGAGTAAATGACAATTTAAATTTTTGGTTAAACTATCCCATTAAGCCTGAAAATATCTAAAAAAAAAAAAAAAAATGAACAAATGGAAACATGTATCAGTGTTTGGTTAAGATTGTGGAGCTTTAATTTTGAGACCTTCCAGGCAGGCAGACATCTCAGTGAAATACAGAATTACAAGAGGGGGATTTATATTTGCGGATCAACTTTGCTGATTTTCAGAATTGGCACTGTCACAGAGCCATGCCAGTGCATTCCTTATATAAAAAGGCACCAAAAAAAAAGTAGTGGTTCAAAACCATTACAAACGACACCTAATTGTTAAATTAAAATAATATGATACATTTTTGAAATTGCAAGCTGAGAAACACACACACACACACAAAGAAAAAAAAAACACACTCATTTGGGGAAAAATGTTGCTGTTAAAAATAAATTACTATTTGACCAATTAAATAAAAATATTAGCTGAACTAAACTAGATTATTTTACATGACTGCAATTTGGCAAGAGCAAGTTAGGAAAAATTATTAAAATTAGCAATCTTTTCCAAAAAGGGGGGAGGGGCAATTCCCAATAACAAAAAGCAATTAGGTCTCTAGGTAATTTGGTCTTAAATACTTTGGAAAAAATCTGTAAATCTTAATAAAACAGACAAAAGTAAATGACGTTTAACATCACTGAGATGAAAAGTTAACAGAATTGTCTTTTCTTCATTAGCTCTGTAAATCTTGAAGTCTGTAATTCGAGACCAACAGCAAAGCATTTCTAATGTAATTAGAAGCTATACAAATCCTGCTCAACACATCACATACAGCTCGATGACCCTTAACAAAAACCTCAGAATGAAAAAGCACTCCAAGTACTTCAGCAGGATTTAACAGGACTTTTAGCAGAAGTATATCTACTGGAAGGTTAATATGCACATGTTTTATCCCAATGAAAAGTAACCCCAAGCAAAATAAAAACAAAACATTAAGCATTGTACAACCTTTGGTTTTGTTTGCACAATGTGGATTCCTAAAAACTATGAAATAGTTACAAAACCAGACATTCAAATTTGATCAGACTTTTTACATAAATACTCATGCTGAATGTAGCCATAATGTATTCATTGCCTTAATCAGGTAGGCAAGGGACATTCAGTGCATTTCTTTTGTCATGAAAGATGTACTCAGGAACAGCAACATCATTAAGAGAAGTGATGACTGTATTAACAGTGTTAAAAATTAAGAAATGACAAGCATACACTTTATAAAAGTGAAATCAACCTTAATTATGTGAAGACAGATCTGTTTTACAGGACAGAATGGAAAAAAAGTAAGAGACTGCAAAAAGGGAGTTATTCCAATTTAAGCTTGTCTTTTTAAAGCAACATTGGGTGTGATTATGGAGGAATTTGTTGAAGGAAATCTGTTTTCCTCTTGCTGGATTCTGGGAAGTGCGTTTATAAATGATATATATATTTGCAGGATTCTTTCCTTGGATTTCATCAAAGACAGCTTCATAGGGACCTGTAATTAGAGATGCAAAAATTATTTATGCATGACATTAAGAATTATATAAATGATAATATTCTATATTTAAAGCTATGAAACCTGGCAAAACCCATTTAGCTAGAAGAAAGAATAAGTCAAGTGTCTTGGCACTCAGGGTGGTTGATGAATAAATTACAATATGCATATGCATGTATGGATGTTAAACGCATGATAATGAAGAACCTTCAAAACTCAAAAATCCTACACACTCTTAGGTATTAACTGACTTGTTCTGAACTTCTTAAGCTTTAAAGAAGCTTTCTTTTTGGATTGATGGGCTTCTGACATCAGAAATCTGACCGGACATATTTAAATGTCAATAGTGCTTGTCCTATGTTCAGAAACTCTTTTGTGACATTTCAAGGATGAAGTAGATGACTTTTTGTCTTAGAGGAAGCTACATAGTTCCCATGGTCCTTACCAAGTGTGTGAGGGAGTTATAATGGTTGATCCTCCTCTTTTTCAACCTTTACATGTTCTGAGCTGCAATCCAAAAGGCCGGTAAAGATCAGCATGTGCATTGACTGATAGCTGGGTATATTAAACCTCAACCCAACACACATTTACAAGACCGCACCCCACTCTAAACATCGAAAACACCTCCACCAGGGGAACAAACAAAACAGCAAACTGCTTCCCATGTAGACTATCAGCATAAAGAGTTGCAAAAAGAAAATTTCGCAAAGTTGTTTTTCATGGGAATTTTTTTTTTCAATTGAATTTTTATGTACAATGAAGCAGTTTGCGGTTTGATACATTGCTGCATTTATATAGAATCACCTGCTCAAAAAAAAAGTGACAGTACACTGTCAGCATTCTCTGCTGAAAAGGATTTAAAGGTGCTGTATGTAAGACTTTGACTCTACTAAAGCATAAAAATACCATAATATGTTTGCAGATATTTAAGAAACAAACCAAGTTAACATACTTGTTTATCTGAAAAACAATGCCACAGTCAGTTATTCTCCTTTGAAAACGGGCCCGGAATGTCAGTGTTTGTTTTTGTTTGTGAATCACGCCCAACGCAAGTTTACTCAATTGTTTCAGGACGCCGGGTTGAAAGTTGGCTGAAACACAGCGCATTTCATTTCATTCACCATCAAGTGTGCTCATTCCTGTTAATGTCGTCAATCTGGCAACCTGCGTGTGGGTCAAGTCTGAGGACGAGGGGCTGGGTGAAAAAAAACCCTCTCCAATATTTTGAATTTGGACTGCAATACCTAGTTCAACCACTACAGCATCCTACATACAGCACCTTTAAACATTTCTTAAATAATCAAATACACAACCAAGATGAATCTCAACATTATATATTCTGATTTAAAACAAAAAATCAGAATACAGAATGCCCATGAAGCAATGTGAATGACATGCTAAAAAAAAACTATACAACTGATTATAAAAATACATTTAACTGCTAAATATTCAGAAATAGGCATATATCTGGTAGTTATAAGTACTTTTAAGGTACATTCCAATCACCTGATGGTGAAAAGAACTGATTTTGAAAAGTGAACATCTATATACAGTATTCACAGCCAGGGCACTGTGAATAGAATCACAGCTTGAGAGGGGTAGTTGGAGGGACACTGATTCAATTATGTCATTTGCAATGCTTCATGGGGGCAGAGGTTCCTTTGCAAGGTGGCGTTCTCTGAAGATTTAGGAGTAGTCTAGTTCTATACCAGGGAATAGTCACCACCTTTGCAGCTCTGAGCTGCAATCCAAAGTCAGCATGTGCATGATAAACAACTGGTATATTAATCATAAACCTCAAAGACATCTCCATTTCCCATGAAACCTTTTAAATGTTCTGCAACCACTGAATGTAAAGTATTAATTTATTACCCAATATGACAGAGTGCGAACAAGAGCCTAGAACACATAAGAAGCAACTGTGACAGTGCAGATAACTTACCGTTTCTTACGATAGTTGACATACACAAGGCTCACCACGGCAACAACAATTCCTAAACAAAAAGGAATTGCATTACAAATGATTAACCTTGATTAATAAAAAAGGGATCAAATTCTTATTCTAGTAACATCAGAACCCTACATGAAAACACAACAAAACTAATTTTCTTGAATATTTGACAAATAATACAAAACCGATACTGTGTGACAGTTGACTGAAATTGGCCAAAATTAATTCATTTTCTGTGATTTTGTTATTGTGTGTGTGTGTGGGGGGGGGGGGGGGGGGTATTTTAAATGTCTCTAATGAAATTCTACTTGGGTTGTTGGTTACCATTGATCTGTCTAACTAACTGGACTGCTCACTCATTCTAGACTGTCATCAGGCATTGAAGCCACCAGAAACTTTCAAGTGGCCATACCACTATTCCTAATTGACAGAGGGCATAATTGACAGAGCCAAACCACTGACCTATATATAAAAAAAAAAAAAAACAATGACCTGATTTGCAGAGTTTCAGTGGCACAGGATTAGTTTTAGTATACATGTTACTTATGTTGTATCAGGAATGTTTATGGTCTTTTTGGCCAGGATAAGAGATATGCTGAAATTGTTAAGGTGGTGTCTGCTGGACACTACTGACACGGGTAATTTACCAAACACAAAATTTATTTATGAACGTACACTTAACAGTCAAACGTTTTTGAACAGTAATATTTTTCATGTTTTTTTAAATAATCTTCTGCTCACAAAGCCTGCATTTATTTTGCTGAATTTTTTGCATCATTACTCCAGTCACATGTATAGTCACAAATAATTTTAATATACTGATTTTCTACTCAAAACACTATTATTATTATTATTGTTGTTGTTGAAAACAGCCAAGAAGAATTTATTCAAGTTTCTTTGATGAACAGAAAGCTCAAAAGAACAGCATTTATCTGAAAGTAAAATCTTTTGTAACATTAAAAAATTTTTTATCACTTTTATGGCATCCTTGCTAAATTATGAATGAAGGGACCTGAAATACATGTTTATTATACTTTTTTTCTCTCTCAATGCTATTTAAGCCAAGTGTGATAATCAGGTCAGACTTATTTTCCAGAAAACAGTCATTATCAAAAAGGAAAAATATAAATCAAATTCTCAGTTTCCTTGCATTTTGTATTATAAAAGATTTGATTAGATTAAAAAAAAAAGTACTATGATTTAAGGGAACATCAGAAGAAACAAAAATCACTTTTGCTGTTTGAACATAAATGTGTGTTGGCAGTGCGTGTACACGACCACCCTAAAATGCTAAAAAACTTTGTTGTTGAATGCAATGATGAACATTATAATCGTCATTTAATCCCGACATAAGAGTCACTAAAGACACATACGTTTTTTTTTGTTTATGAAGGGAATGCATCCCCCCAATCTTTTTCCTCTTTTCAGTCATTCTTTTTTTTTGTATGTGTTGAAAATTAGTCTTTCATGTTAAATTTAATCTGTAAGTGACGTGACATTCAGCCAAGTATGGTGACCCATACTCAATTTGTGCTCTGCATTTAACCCCTCCGAAGTGCACACACACACTGTGAACACACACCGGAGCAGTGGGCAGCCATTTATGCTGCGGCGCCCGGGGAGCAGTTGGGGGTTCAATGCCTTGCACAAGGGCACCTAAGTCGTGGTATTGAAGGTGGAGAGAGAACTGTACATGCACTCCACCCACCCACAATTCCTGCCGGCCCGGGACTAGAACTCACAACCTTTCTAACCATTAGGCCACGACAACATTTTATTTATAAAAAGCATCATCATTGTATGGAAGAGAGGGGTTTGGTGAGCAGAACTCATTAGCATTTAAAGGGACATGCACCAAAATGGGTCACTGTGAACAGAGCAGTTTTAAAAAATGGCAAAAAAAAAAAAAGTGTAATTTTACATTAGCATTGCGAAATTTTAACCAAAGTATGTTATACTTTTCATTAAGACCCTAAAGAATCATACCAACTTGTGGAAAATGGGCATCTGAGGTCTCTTTTAAAGCCCAACACTGCAACAACTTAACTGACTTTTTGATTGTGTGTAATAAAAAGGTGGTATAGAACATGTAGAAAATCAGGTGAATTATGAAGACTCTGACTTACCCAAAACTACACAAATAACTACTATTGCCCATGTAGCTGCAAAAAAAAAAAATTAAAATGAGTTGTAAGACCAAATTAATAGCACAAGACATATCATAAATTACAAATCACTTCGTAACCCTTATAACTAAATTAACCTCGCCCCATAAGCAAACTGTCATCTAAAAGAAAGCTACAATGCCCAACCAGAAATATGATATGACCTTCAGAATGCTCAGAAACCAGCCTATTATATACAATTATCAAATATGATATTCCAATGGTTTCATCCATTTCAGATTAAAAAGAATAAGGAGCCAAGGTTATCTGTTTCTGACAAGAGGAATCAGCCTTTCATTGAATAGTATAGTTAAAAAAGGTTTTTTTTAAAAAGTTACTTACGGAAACTTGAGTCTTCTGTGGAAGAAAAATACAGTTAGGAAAGAGTAAAAAAGAAGGACATTTCTGAAGATTCAAATACATGGGTAATCTACATGGAGTAGATTATAAAAAAAATAAAATAAAAAAAGACAGGAAAGATACAGTGGACGGATAGAGTTTAAACAGTTACCAGATGAATAATTGCTCTCTCATACTAAGAAAAAGAGTTTCTCTAACAGACCCATAATGAAGAATATGACATTAAGATGTGGTTAGAAAGCAAAAAAAGAATCCTTCTGCAGTAAAACTGACATTTAATTATGTAAAACTGTGAAATATTGGAAAATACAATAAAAAAGCCAAAAAGGCAATATAGTTTTCTCAGAAAAAGTGCCAATATCATAGAATGCTACACAGTAGATTTGTGCCGATAGACGATTGTATCATGTCACCTGTGGCTGATGCCTTTGACGATAGCAGGATGATAATTTATCATTATTATTATTATTATTATTACTATTATCAGGGTAGTAATACCATGCAATTAATGTTATGGCTTATTTGTTGCATTATATTTATTTGTATTCCTTTCTACAGTTTTGCCTTATTATTATAACCAATAACACACGATTATGCTGAGCTTATGAATGCAATGGCCAATCAGAGGCGTTCAGATGAGTAAATCCCTGAACAGTGATGACTGAACAGAGACCTGACTGAATTCTTACTCACAAGTTCTCTCATCATAAACAACAAAGTGCAGATTTACGTGCAAGCAGCTTATAAGAGATTTATTCATCACACAGTCTAGATTCACTTTTTTTTAACGGTAGTGTTTTTAAAATACATAACCTCGCGCTAGACTGAGCTTGAGATGATGTTTTTTGGTAATGCAACATTCTTTGCTCATTTTCCTCAGGTGTTTTTTGAAGAACTGAGGAAATGTAAGCATTATAATTAGTAACTTACGATGTTTCCATTAATTTGTTATCACGTTAAATACAAATTCAATCATATTGAAAACATTAGGCTGCTTTTAGCCTTATGCTGGAGTTGGTTCACTTTCCGGCAATGAAACAAAGTAAATAAATCATACATTAAATAAATAAATACATTTCAGATAAAAATTCAAAAGAACCAATGTGACAGGGGATCGGCTCAAGCAAATGACAAAAAAATAAATAAAAAATACTTACTTGTGTTTTCATCTGTTTTTCCTATGTGAAAGAAAAATAACACAGTTAGGAAACTGCCAACAGATGGATAATCTAGATGAAGTAGACTTATTAAAAAAAAAAAAAAAAAGTAATTGATAGGAAAGATACAGAAGGACAGAAAGTAAAAAAACAAAAACAAAACAGATATAATTACTTTCTCATGATAAATAAAAATAAAGTATTCCTCTAACAGTACCATTATGAAGAGCTAATAACATAATGTTGTTAAAAATTAAACAAGAACCTTTCTGTAGCAGATCTGACATTTAATAACATAAATGAATAATGGCCAATTAAAAAAAAAAAGCCACAAAGGTATCAAGTCGTCAGTGAAAGCGCCAAAATCACAAAATGCTACACTGTTATTTATTCTTCGAGTTAGTAGATATTAAAGTGAAGTTACATTTTTAAATGGCAATAATATGGAGAGTTGTACTGACAGCTGCTCATTTATAATTGTATTAAGGGGAAAGTGTTTAAATATAGAATTAATTAATTCATTGGCCCACAAAAAAAAAAAAAACACCACAACTACAAAATTTAAAAATAAACTATTATAATTCTGTTAAGTTAGTCAAAATTATCTAGCATTTTGTATCAGGATTACACTTGTTAAAAGTGTCATTTATACAGTTTTGTTCAAAATAATAGCAGTACAATGTGACTAACCAGAATAATCAAGGTTTTTAGTATATTTTTTATTGCTACGTGGCAAACAAGTTACCAGTAGGTTCAGTAGATTGTCAGAAAACAAACAAGACCCAGCATTCATGATATGCACGCTCTTAAGGCTGTGCAATTGGGCAATTAGTTGAAAGGGGTGTGTTCAAAAAAATAGCAGTGTCTACCTTTGACTGTACAAACTCAAAACTATTTTGTACAAACATTTTTTTTTTCTGGGATTTAGCAATCCTGTGAATCACTAAACTAATATTTAGTTGTATGACCACAGTTTTTTAAAACTGCTTGACATCTGTGTGGCATGGAGTCAACCAACTTGTGGCACCTCTCAGCTGTTATTCCACTCCATGATTCTTTAACAACATTCCACAATTCATTCACATTTCTTGGTTTTGCTTCAGAAACAGCATTTTTGATATCACCCCACAAGTTCTCAATTGGATTAAGGTCTGGAGATTGGGCTGGCCACTCCATAACATTAATTTTGTTGGTTTGGAACCAAGACTTTGCCCGTTTACTAGTGTGTTTTGGGTCATTGTCTTGTTGAAACAACCATTTCAAGGGCATGTCCTCTTCAGCATAGGGCAACATGACCTCTTCAAGTATTTTAACATATGCAAACTGATCCATGATCCCTGGTATGCGATAAATAGGCCCAACACCATAGTAGGAGAAACATGCCCATATCATGATGCTTGCACCTCCATGCTTCACTGTCTTCACTGTGTACTGTGGCTTGAATTCAGAGTTTGGGGGTCGTCTCACAAACTGCCTGTGGCCCTTGGACCCAAAAAGAACAATTTTACTCTCATCAGTCCACAAAATGTTCCTCCATTTCTCTTTAGGCCAGTTGATGTGTTCTTTGGCAAATTGTAACCTCTTCTGCACATGCCTTTTTTTTAACAGAGGGACTTTGCGGGGGATTCTTGAAAATAGATTAGCTTCACACAGACGTCTTCTAACTGTCACAGTACTTACAGGTAACTCCAGACTGTCTTTAATCATCCTGGAGGTGATCATTGGCTGAGCCTTTGCCATTCTGGTTATTCTTCTATCCATTTTGATGGTTGTCTTCCGTTTTCTTCCACGTCTCTCTGGTTTTGCTCTCCATTTTAAGGCATTGGAGATCATTTTAGCTGAACAGCCTATCATTTTTTGCACCTCTTTATAGGTTTTCCCCTCTCTAATCAACTTTTTAATCAAAGTACGCTGTTCTTCTGAACAATGTCTTGAACGACCCATTTTCCTCAGCTTTCAAATGCATGTTCAACAAGTGTTGGCTTCATCCTTAAATAGGGGCCACCTGATTTACACCTGTTTCTTCACAAAATTGATGACCTCATTGATTGAATGCCACACTGCTATTTTTTTGAACACATCCCTTTCAACTAATTCAACTAATTGCCCAATTGCACAGCCTTAAGAGCGTGCATATCATGAATGCTGGGTCTCATTTGTTTTCTGAGAATCTACTGAACCTACTGGTAACTTGTTTGCCACGTAGCAATAAAAAAATATACGAAAAACCTTGATTATTCTGGTTAGTCACATTGTACTGCTATTATTTTGAACAATACTGTATGTATGCTGTGTAAAAGTGTGCAGATGATGGCTTCCCAAGCTGAATCTTGGTTCCTCTCAAGCTCTTTTCTTCATCTACTTAAACATCATAGAGCTTTCCTTGCTACCATTTTGTAAAGCACTGCTCTTAGTTAAGCTGCTTTAGAACGGTGAGTATTATTGACCAATAATTCTGTGGCATATTAACAAACAAAAGAGAACTTCACATTAAAATATCTTCCTCATTCACAACACATTCCATCGCTGTATAAGACATTCATCCAACCTTTCGCCAATGTCAGCAAACTTGAGACATTTTCTTACTCTTTTACTGTATATGAAATATACTAACCACCCAGATTGTCAGCCTTCTCTTTTTTTTTTTTTTGTAGACTAATAATAAGATGTAGTATGCTATTGGAATGTTACTGGTGAAAGACATGTTTGTGGAAACATTTGAAAACAGATTTACATGCATAAATCTGGCCTCCAGTATACATGGTTAGTGAATGTGCTGTGAAAAGTGCAATACAAATTAACTGAATTATAGCAACTACCTTTAGGACTATTTCAGATTATCTCTACAGACAGATCAAAGCAGACATTAGAAAGTAGAGCATATATTGCCACTTTTATTCCCAATTGATTGAGTTTTTTTTTGTGGTGTGTGTGTGTTGGTGGGGGGGTGGGGGGTGGGGGGGGGTCGTGTTGCAATATTTATAATCCCATGCCTGAATGTGTTGGCTAAAAAATTCCAGATCTAAACTGTTGGCCATAATTTTCTCATAAATGTTAAGAAATGTCTGAACATCACTACAGAAAGTTTCTGAGCTCTCTCCTTCTGGATCTTAAAGTTGTTAACTCTAAATCAGAGCAATTAGGAGAACATTAATGTGTATCTAATAATTTTTATAATAAAGTATACATTTATAAGACAATACCCTTCTTGGATGTTATGGAAACAGTGGAAGTCACAGCGGGTGTGGTAGTCGTGGTAGATAGAGCTGAGAGTCAACATATGCATTAAGTTAGAGAATTACAAATGGGAGTAAAAGAAGTCTTGATAATCCCTGAAATACAACCATGCTTGAAGAGAGAGAGATAAGAAACTTTCTAAAGGTTTCTTCAGAGATACATGAAAGAAAAGGACATGTAAACTGGTTTTTAAATCAAGACTTGGTATAATGTGAAAAATTGTATTTGTTGGCATTTTGGTCACTTTATTCAAAACTCCAGTAAACAGATCAGTAAAGCTAAAATTTTAATGGCAATAATATGGAGAGTTGTACGGACAGCTGCTCATTTATAATTGTATTAAGGGGAAAGTGTTTAAATATAGAATGATTCATTCACTGGTCCTACAAAATTTAAATCTAAAGCATTATAATTCTGTTACGTTAGTCAAAATTATCTAGCATTTTGTATCAGGATTACACTTGTTAAAAGTGTCATTTATATGTATGCTGTGTAAAAGTGTGCAGATGATGGCTTCCCAAGCTGAATCTTGGTTCCTCTCAAGCTCTTTTCTTCATCTACTTAAACATCATAGAGCTTTCCTTGCTACCATTTTGTAAAGCACTGCTCTTAGTTAAGCTGCTTTAGAACGGTGAGTATTATTGACCAATAATTCTGTGGCATATTAACACACATAAGAGAACTTCACATTAAAATATCTTCCTCATTCACAACACATTTAAGAGCATGATTTTTTTTCTTAATCTTGTTGTAATGTAAATGAGTATCCTAACTGAGCAACCGTGTGCCTGAGGTTATTAATTTGCATCCATCCAAGCTTTCCTTTACAGCCTTTCGCCAATGTCAGCAAACTTAAGACATTTTCTTACTCTTTTACTGTATATGAAATATACTTAAAGTTATATATCCATGCATAAAAGTAACATAAACCACCCAGATTGTCAGCCTTTTCTCTCTTTTTTTTTTTGTAGACTAATAATAAGATGTAGTATGCTATTGGAATGTTACTGGTGAAAGACATGTTTGTGGAAACATTTGAAAACAGATTTACATGCATAAATCTGGCCTCCAGTATACATGGTTAGTGAATGTGCTGTGAAAAGTGCAATACAAATTAACTGAATTATAGCAACTACCTTTAGGACTATTTCAGATTATCTCTACAGACAGATCAAAGCAGACATACTGAAGTAGTACTTCTATGAAATTAGAGCATATATAGCCACTTTTATTCCCAATTAATAGGAGTTTTTTTTTGTGGTGTGTGTGTGTGTGTGGGGGGGGGGGGGGGGGTTGGCAAAAAAATTCCAAATCTAAACTGTTGGCCATAATTTTCTCATAAATGTTAAGAAATGTCTGAACATCACTACAGAAAGTTTCTGAGCTCTCTCCTTCTGGATCTTAAAAGTTGTTAACTCTAAATCAGAGCAATAAGGAGAACATTAATGTGTATCTAATAATTTTTATAATAAAGTTATAAGACATTACCCTTCTTGGAAGTCACAGTGGGTGTGGTAGTCGTGATAGCTGAGAGTCAACATATGCATTTGGTTAGAGCAGTACAAATGGGAGTAAAAGAAGTCTTGATAATCCCTGAAATACAACCATGCTTGAAGAGAGAGAGATAAGAAACTTTCTAAAGGTTTCTTCAGAGATACATGAAAGAAAAGGACATGTAAACTGGTTTTTAAATCAAGACTTGGTATAATGTGAAAATGTGTATTTGTTGGCATTTTGGTCTCTTTTTAAAAAAAAACTAGTAAACAGATCCACTACTATTTTAGTTATTATAAGATAATTACTCATTTACATCTTTTGAACTGCTTGAATGTAATTACTTAGAGTCACTAAAACTTTGTCAAAAAACAATACAATAGTGTTTGTGTGTGTGTATGTATATATATACACACACACACACACACAACAACTTTCACTTTGGGTAAACTGTTCCTTTACAGCATACAGTCATGCATTAATAAAATAAATCAATCCAGTCTTACCATTGCAACTTGGTTCTTCAGGGTCCCATCCATTTGCTCGACAAACAATATAAGCTTCTCCTTTCATTTCATAGCCATCTTCACATTTATATTGTATGAAGTTACCCAGTTTGTAGGGAGGTGATTTTCCACCAATTCTTTTTGCGTTAGTAACTGTAGGTGTTGGACACCCATCTGGGGAAAAAAAGAAAAGAAAATGTTAATTTAAAAGAAGATAATTGATCAATAAATATTTAATTCATTAACTGGAATCAACTCAACTTTTTTTTTTCTTCATCTCTTGACTGCCATTTGAACTATAACTTACCAAAACATGTCGGTGGATCTGGTTTAAAGGTTCCATCCTCAGAACAATGAAGTGTGGATTGCCCAATAAGATTAAGTCCTGGGTTGCATTTATAGGAGACTGCTGCTAAATAATCATAACTCTCCAAAGGCACTTCTACAAGTTCTCCATTTTCTATAGCTAGAGGTGGTGGACATTTCACCGCTAAAGAGAAAAACATATCCAGGTGAATAGGTAATTCTTTATAATTTTTTTTCTAATCCTCTTTTAATACAAATTTGGAAATTGTTTTGTGCTCTTCAATATCATATTTGATTGAAATGTAAGAATTGACATACGTTCACAGACAGGATCTCGGCCATCCCATCCCTGATCTCTGCATGTTCTTGTTGTTTCTTTACCCGCTAGCATGTATCTGAAAACAATGATTCTCCTCTTACCAAATACTCAAACACAGCTCACAATCTAAATTCTATATGGTTTAAAACACACTTAATCCAGCACAAAGAAAGTGACTTTCACTTACCCTTCATTACAAACTGGTTTAGCAGTGTCACCAAATAAATTTCCACTCATTTCATATCTCCCATAAAGAAAATCCTGAAGGCTTCCACATGATTTTCCTGTAATGTAAAGTATTTAAGATATTGACTGATTTAGAATTAGTGCTCTCTAAATACTGTAATCTGTAATAAAATAATCATTAGTGTTGCTTTATTACATGATACAGGGATTGATTTTAAGAGGAAATGTGTGATACTGTGAAGCTTCCTGCTGTCAGCAGCAAAACCACTGTGAGCTATCTAATGAATTTTAAGCTACTTTATGACTTGTCCTATAACATACATCTTTTCACGTCTAAATTAGACAAAAGGCATTTTAGAGAAATTTACAAATGTAAGGTTCTTAACATATTTAATGTCAGTACATACTTGTGCAATTGAGTTCCAGATTTGTCCACTGGGTTCCCTGACAGGTAACTGATTTAGATGCTCCTGAGTTAACTGGCCTGTGTCCAATCTCACACTGAAATGTTACAGTGGATCCATCTGGGAAACTTTGAGTCGAGAGATACTCTGCTGTTAAAATGACATTTCTTGATGGAAAAGAAGGCTGTGTGCATTGCGCTGTGGAAATAAACACACCACATATACTTTAAAGTAATCTGATGTAGTTCTATTTTGATCATCATCATTCTTACTGTTAATACAACTTCTGCTCCGTTCTATATGAAGTTATTTTTGATTCAAAACAACTGAACACCTGTGGCAGTGCGATTTGTAGTTGTAGAGAAAAGCCACACATGTGTATCAGTAAATTTGAAGTCACAGAGAGAAATGTTTTAAGAGTTGCAAACCTGTAGCGTGAATTCATTAAATGAGAGTTGCTCACTTGTAGAATATTTTCTCAGAAATGTCTTGTATATTTTTCTAACACAAACACAAAGTACATAACTACATCTGCTTGAATCTGCAGCGATGAATTTCAAACACTGTTTTTCGCTTTCAAGTGACAAGTTTCGCGCTCTCCCTTTTGCACCGAGATATTTGGTTCAAAAGTGATTTGTGCATCTGTAGAGGTAGTGGGCGGGACTATTTAGAAATTACAGAATTTCAGCCAATCAGAAGAGCTACTGAGCCGGTAGATTTACGCCCCAAGCAGTTTTACGCCCCTGTTGTTCCTCATGCGTCCAGTAGGGGGATATAGTGTATATTAGTATATGAGCCCAGTCATATATAAGAACATCAGACCATATATATATGTATGATAGCAGCAGACCTTCTTGAAGCGATATGTATGAGGTATGTTAAATAATCTGCTAAAGTTATTGTTGTTGATTGTATTGTGTAATGATGCAACATTTATTATTTATAAAAGATTGATCAATTAAATATCAAGCGATATCAATTCAAAAGATGGGTCAATTTATTTCGAGAGGCAAAAGCACTTGATTGAGTCAGATGTTCTGTCTGACTCAAACTTAACTAACCATAGTCCATCATCAATGGACAAAAAAAAAGAAAAAAAAAGAACATCAAAGTGGCTTGAAACTTTTTCCAAGTGTTCCATCAATATTGTTCATTGAAGATCAGGAGCGAATTGATGTTATATACACTCAGATGACTTCAATTCTGGACGGCACACCTACACACACCCACAGTGACCAGATCAGATTTATTATGGATGTCCCTTTTCCAGAGGTAGGTCTTGTGTGTTAGTTGTGCTCTGCATGGTATCATATTCACATTGTTTTTAAATGTCAAATAGTTTATCCATAATGTTAGATCATTGCTATAAAATAATAGTTGTGTGCTTAATATAGAAAATACACTTTTGATTTTGTTATTTTATTTTATTGCTATTTCATTTATTTTTATCAGTGAGTGGGATCACTTTGACTGCAGGATAAAGAAACAATTAAAGAAGAGTGGCAAGCCATTGGGGTGTGTAAATGCGTTTTGCACCACATTCACTGCAGCAATCGTTTCAAAAATGTGAGCGTACGAGTTTCTAAATGTGTGATTTGTAGAATAGGATTTGTGCACCTGCAATGAAGAATTTGAGAAGGTGTAACTGTTGTGTTGTGTTTGTGGGAGAGAAAAAAAGTCTACAGGTTTGCAACTCTTAAAACATTTCTCTCTGTGACTTCAAATTTACTGATACACATGTGTGGCTTTTCTCTACAACTACAAATCGCACTGCCACAGGTGTTCAGTTGTTTTGAATCAAAAATAACTTCATAGTTCTATGCTTATATTTGGTAGAAATTAAATCTCAATGCTCAAAATGGTATAAGCTAATTAAAGTATGAGAACAGTTTTTATTTCATTTGTTGCTCATATTTTATCATCCACCCTCCTACCTCTTTTAAATAAAGCCCAAATGTTGTCAAGTTTAGCTCTTTCAAACACTAAAACTAAAGTAATGTTTGGGTAAAAACACAACAATGTCCAAAGCTACACACACTGGTGCTGACTACAACTGAACAAATCATGTGCTGAAGTTGTTTTCATACAGTTTTACCATTGTTATCAATGCAAAATGTATCAAGGTTACATAAATATGCACTAGGGACAAAAAACACGTCTGCTGGCTAAGGTCATGATTAAATCGGTCCTGAAGGCATTACAAGGGCATCAATGAACAGCCCGAGTATATTGTTGCAGGCTCATACATTGTAAAAAAAATTATAATCCTCCCAACTCAAAATTTTCTAGTGACTGGTCACATCTAAAATTTTCAATTGGCCCAAGTGAAATTCTGTAAATGTAATTTTATCAATTGTAGCAATAGTCTGTTAACATTGGCTCAATGAGAAATAATTCGTTAAAACAATTGAAAAGAACTTCGTTTACCAACCCATGTTATTGGCCCAATTATACATTTTAAATTGTAGTAGCATTCCTTTTTAGTTTTACCTAAACTAAAAATGTATTTTGGTAAATTTATATTAGTAAAGCAACTTCACTGTATTGTTTATTCCCCGTTGCCCCAAAAGAAAAAAACACATATATATTAAACACTCAAGCCATACTGCCACATTTTATTTAATACATTTTATTAAATCTACAACAGTATTGTGAAAATACCTTAAATGGTAAATACATTAAACATTTCTGCACAGTGGACCTTAGTAGATAAAAATCATGCATTTCAATTCAGGATTCCAAGATACACAAAACTCATTAGACCTTAGATCTTATATTAACAAAACCACAATTATTTTAAAAACATGTATTATCAGTGTTTAGAGAAATTTCACTGACATTTTGGTATTTAGGTAATACATGTATGAAACTGCACTAACAATATTAAACAGTTAAATAATTTAAAATATTATGTTAATATTTGCTAAAGTGCAAAAACGTCAACACAACATAAAATGCAAGTAACAGGAGAGGGTTACTTTAAATATTCAGTGTAAATTTACTTGAATTTGTGTAAAACATTTACAAATATTTGAATAGCTGCAAAAGTCTGAAGTAAAAAATTACTTCAGGGTTGTGTTTAGTGTAATTTCATCTTAATATGAGCTCATGAAACTGCATCTTACTCATCAAATATTAAGCATGTAAACACATTTACAGATATATAGAAAGCAGCAAAAAACATTCTCACAAAAGGTACTTTGAGCTTAAGGGTACTTCTCCTGTAACGGTTAAGTGAAATTTCACTTAGTTTTCCAATAATTTGCTCATCAGAGTGTGCACTTTTTTGCTGCACTCAGTTCCCATGTTCAAAAAGACCTTCTTAGGGGGCGTTCACATATCGCGCCTAAAAACGTGTGGAAAACGCCAGGCGCGTCATTTTCTCCTTCTTTCCAAAGCGCTCGGGCAGTTGAGCCCCTGAGGCGTCTGCCTTTGCTAAGCAACCATGACGTGCTCTCTGCATGAAGACGCGGAAATTTCAGCAAAGGATAAATGGATTTGCATACCGCGCGCCTACATTGGAAATAATGAACTTGAGCGCGCAAAAGACGCGATATGTGAACGGCCCCTTAATGTATTCAAAAGTATATCTTAAGTCCTTGTTGTACTCCATGTTAAGTGCGTAGAGCATGCCAAAAAGGACAGTGAATGCACTCACAAAGCCTCCCATGTTTTCCAGGACAACTTCCTCTTCAAGGACAATTGCAACATTTACCACATCAGAGAGGGATCTTGAAATGGAACTGTTGCTGCTCACCACTTCAAGAATTGCCATTTTCATTCCAATTTTGTGATGCTCCAATGCCTCTGAACTCTGTAAAAAGCATAAAATAGCAATATTAATACTGACAGTGTATAAATCCAGAACAATACAGAACATCTTCATTCCCCATATTCTTGCTATTTAATAAAATATTAAAAAGTTCCCACTTTAAAATATATAGTGTGACCAGCTGATACAGACTTCTAAGAAATATAATTGACAATGCACAAAAAAAAAAAAAAAATTATTTTCATAAAAAAAGTCAGTAATAAGATGAGAATTAAGAAAAACTACATAAATCAAAGTAATCTGATGTAAAATAACACTGGTTAGTCTTCATTGTAAAAATTAAATACAGATGAATGCTTACACTTACAAAATGTATTCAGTCAAGAAACATAATTAATAGCTAGTGTCTCATACATTTAACATAATCCCAATATAGTTTGACAAAATTATTTAGTTCAATAAATAGTAAATGAGATATTAGTATCGTGCTAAATTAGTTTATAAAAGGCTATCATGAAACCAAGGCGTGAATTCACTGTTATTCTGCAAAATACAATGTTATGTAGGCTATGGAAAATATTGTAGCGCACAGACTCTTCATAGTTGTGAAATTGCGGTTTGTTTTGCACCGGCAGTGATGGGGTTAACAAAGTAAGTTCGGAGCATAGTTGGGAGGACAGTGTTCATCTCATAGACTGTCTTCGTTCTGATTAAAAGTTCGGAAATAGAGCTTCCCTTGTCCGTCATTTTTCAGACATTACAATATACTATGTCCTCAAGTAAAACATTCGGAGAGTCGTTAATTCGTTTAACCTTACCCAATGCTAGTGTAATGGTAGTGTAACATTAATGCCCATGTTTTACGGTTTTATGTTGAAACATTGAGACCTGCATTCGGTTTAACATAAACAAGACTTAATAAATACATATTTCAGTACTCACCATAACTTAAATGAAGAAAAATCTGTTTTGAAATGATGTCTGAACTTCTGTCGTCGTACTTCAGCATCGACTCCTTAGTCTTCTCACTCTCCCGCGCAGATACATTTGAATCCACTATACCAACAGTTTCTCTCAGGTGCATGCGCCTTTCTGGCATGCGGTTTTTTTTCTCCGCAAGGCTTGTTCGGCAAACACAGATATTTCAATTTTTCTTGATGAATTGGCTGAACACAATTTAATATGTTCAGTGAATGTATTTTTTTAATTTTACCTTTAGACCATAAGCTATAATCACCCCAATGCATCTTTTTGTTTGGGGATAATTATTTAAAAGCAATTTGTTTAGTCAATATTTAATTGTCAGTTTCCAAAATTATTTAAAAAAATTTTATTTTACAGTGTATAAAAGCCAACATTTATTTTGAGTTCATGCATCCATTTCATGATTGAAGCAATGGAATTCATGTTTATGTACCATGTTTTCCAGTACCATTTTTCGGTTATTTCTGTGTACAGTAGCAGCATGCTGAGGCCCCTGATTATGATTACCAAGCTTTAAGATAAAACCTTTCTGTTTTCAAAGCACTGTTAGTTGCTAGTGTCAACATTCAGCTTGTACACTATACACTACTCTACAGTTTGCTCAGAGAATGAACTCACCAAGTGTACTTTCCTTATATTATATTACAGCACTACACAATTCTTAGGATGGAAATATGTTATCCACCCGTCTAAAGGAACGTACTGCATTTTAATAAAATATGGGCGGCACGTCTGGTTTTGCCAAGTGTCACTCAAATAGACTAAAAACAAATGATTGCAGATTTTGAGGGTGCACAACAAATAATCCTTATCTGTCAGACTGACGAACGAAATGTACATTTTCAGTCATTCTATATTTTTATCTAACAGGACACAGATATCACAAGAATATCTGTTTCAAGACCTCTGTTAAGTTCTCTGTGTTCAGTCCTTCAGATTATGTTATTTTCCCACTGTAAAAACATGAAAAAATAGGTATTCTATCATGATTTAATTAAAATATCTCACTGTAATGGACTAAGCATCTCATTTTACATATTTAAAATATACCCATATCCATCTTCCGCCATTGTACCATGTGTTGTTTATATGTGGCATTATTAGAGCTAACCATTAAACAAGTTTATTGGTAGTATCCGACTGTTTACACTTCTGTGGAAGTTACTCCCACAATACACTGAAAACGTCATGGGGTGTAGGCAATATTAAATTGTTTACTGGAAGAACAAAAACCTTAAGTAGCTTAATATGGGGGTTTTGCCCTAGTAAGATCGGGCAACCCTATTTATGTGTCATGGAGCAGGAGACTGTAAATGTACATTTTACAGTTTCTTTTTCTGTGTAACGTTATCTGATGAAGGTTCATTTTTTAAACACTAGTATGATATCTTAAAGCTAAAGCACTATGGCATAACTTAGACCAACGGCCACAAAATTGTAAGGTTAGTTGTCATTAATAGTAGTTCAAATTCATTACACACGTATACTCACCTCGGATATGTTGACAGATCATAAGATAAGCAAGAAGAGCAACACTGGGACACAGCACCTTACATCCCATCTTGTTTATGTCGGTGGATTACAAGCTCCAAACAAGGCCAATGGTTTTGTTTTCGTTACTGATAAATATAAAGACATCTTAGCGTAAAGAAATGCACTTTTAAAACATGTACTTTTGAATAACTAAAACGTCAACACGTTAAGTGCGCAAAAAAAAAAAAAAAAAAAAAAAAAAAAAATGCAGTAAAGATTCCCATTAGCCAAACCGGTTAGCCGCTAGCATAACACTCAAGATGTGGTTTAAATGAATAACATGCCACATTACTTGACAACATGCTTAAAACGAGTGCATAAAATCGTTTTAGCTAATCAACAAAGCTTAATTTCATAAGGCTATTCGTTACGATTAACGAAAGTAAGTTAGTAACAAGAAAGGAAGGGCGTAATGGTTACTGCGCTTCCTCGTATGTTAATTTAATAGTCACAACAGAAACCCTAATCTAACCCCAAACGTCAAATATAATTTGTGAAATAACAAATACTTTCATATAAAATAGAATTTCGTAGTCATGTCTTTTTTCTTTCTTTCCTTTTATTTTTATTTTTTATATATTTCATAATAATGGCGAGGGCCTTGTTGTACTATAAGTGTTACACAGAGAAGCGAAAATTCAGTGTTTTAATCAATCTTACCTTCAGGTGTTTTATAAAGTCTTTCGATGTTCGATGATCGATTCAGACTGAAGCATATAAAAACCAGTATAACTTCCAGGGACGGATTACTGAGGGTGGAGACCAACACCTTTTTTTTGTTGCTAGTTTCCCAATTTCCGTCTAAGGAGGGCTTTACAATGTGACGTTATAAGAGGGTGCGACGCTTCCATTCCTGATAGAACATGGTTGATCTTCCGCCGCGTTTCAAAATAGAATATGATTCATAATAACGAGAAACGTAATAATAAATGTTTATAACGTTATGATGACTTAACAGCAAATAATGATAAACTTTCTTGTAATAAAAAACTTTTATAATATATCGAATCTAATATGAAATCTAAACTTATAATAAAATAAAAACGAAGAAGTTAATAAGGAACTTTTACTGTTATTAAAACAGATTTTTGAGTATTACTGAAACTGTGTTGTCAGAATGAATACAAGAATTGTAGAGTGCCTTAACAATTACTGTTTTATTAAGCAGATCCATTAAATACAATTCTTGTGGCTCATAGCTGTGAAAATATTGTGGATTTAAGCATTGTATTGTACAAATCAGAAGCCTTGGCTTAGAAACTATCAATTTGATGAAGATCAATAAGTGAACAACACAAGTACTTGGCCTATTCTTTGGCCTAAAAGAATACACATATTCATGTCATGGGGCAAATCCTTGGTCAACTCCCAGGTATACAAAATATTGCTTGTAATGTTATTAAATGGTTAAAACATTACAGTAATAAATGCACTTGTTCATTATGTCAAGTGTGCTAATGTCACCCCACGTTCTGTGATATATATGCATAAATGAACAGTAGGCTATATATTTGGAAGAAGCAGAAAAAAAATTTGTCACAGATTTTCTCCATGAAGACTTCATGCAGGGTTGTTCTCATGCCTGAAAATGAATAAAATAAGCAAAATGAATAATTTATATTAACTTGGAAATGCAATTTTTTTATACACTAAAACAAACAGGTAGATTTTCAAACTTCCAAAAGAACAAAAGAAAATAAAAAAAAGTATTACCACAAAGTAGTCTATTAAAGCCATAAAATTGTTAGGTATAGGCCACTCATTGAAAATCTTGGCTTCAGTCTGTTCAAATTTGGTGCAGTAAAGATAACACCAAAGCAGGAGATCTGTGGCATCGGTGGAGGATGACTCAACTTATCCAATGCAACATGAATGTAAGGCAATCATAAAAAAAACCTGAATGTTTCACAACAATCAGTTACCATTGAGAAAGACCTAGAAGTGGTGTAAATGATTCCTACCCATCACAAAATTTCCTGTTGACTCACTACACAAATATGTCACAGGCAAACAGCAGTGGCCTGTACCATGATGGTAGCTGAACAAATTCAGAGTTAAAGGATTAGTTTTGAGTTGACAAAACCAAACCTCTACAATCCGGCTTTGTTGGTACCATGATGCTGTTCATCAACTTTCTTTGTCAACTCAGGCTTTGAACCTGAGTTTGTGGAGCATGTGCACATGAATGTGTGACATCACTGGTGAACAGCCAATCACGAGACTTGCACACAAAGCAAGTTTGATTTACTTCTCTTGAGAGACCCAGCGAGATTAAAAACGTAAAGGTTTTGCTAAAGGTTAAGAGATTGAAGAATATGAAAAATGTAAACGTTATATGAAAAATGAAGGAGGACAAAAAAAATAAAAAAATCTTGCTCTATCAGTGCAGTGATTAGTTGATACATTTGAAAATATAATGATAGAGACTCGAACATCTAAGGTCAAATAAACAATTTATAATAACTGTTAAAATAAAATTGCTTGTGTGTAAAAGATAAATAATAATAATTATTATAATAATAATATGAATCACAATAATTACATAAATCATAAAAAGGCTCAGTAATTATCATTAAAGCCAGACTTCTATTTTTTTTTTTTAGCATTATTGACCTTTAATTTGGATCAAGATAAACTGGAGTGACTTTGTGTCAGACATGAGTCACTTCTCTCACATCTGATTGGTCCAACTTCAGTTTCAGCTCTCTAACCCAGAACATAACCTGCCCCGGAGCAGGTTAGCCATGGAGTTTAAGTTACTATGGCAATGAATGCCGCTAAAAGCAAAGCCACTTCAGTGGTACCTAAAACCCAGGATTGGTGCAAACTAATCTGAAATTTACCTGGCCAGCCAGCTAATCCAGCTTCATGGTAAAGGCTCCTCCATTAGCTTCATGATAAACAGAACACAAAAGCAGTTTATCCAGTGTCCAATGTTTGGAAGTTTGAACAGGATTTGACTCAAGAATGTTAGGCAAGATAATCAGTAAATAAGTTTTGTTTTGTTACTCACAGAAAAAAAAAGAAGTTTATATGAGAAGTGTAGATGACACCATAATAATTTGTCATTGTCTGCAGACATTTATATAGTCAAAACATATAGCCAGGTCAGGGCACAGTTGTGGGCTTGAATGACACTCATAAATAGGGATCTCTAACATCCATAAAACTGTATATCTACTCAGTATATGTCTAAAAGCTAACAATTAAGGTAACATTAACACTTTTAAATTATTTAATGCTACCAAGTAAAATGTTTATACAGTATGCATTTAAATGAACTAATTTGTTACCATGAAACTACAATCTTAAATGTTTGTAACATTGCAGCATTCTGGGTAAATTTTAATTTAGGATTATTTTTTACTTCAGGAGTTGGTTAAAAAATTTTATATCTTAATTCATTTACAGATAATTCTTTAAGATTGTACAGTATGAATAGTGTTGGATTCAAGAATGCTTTGAACTTACCTTTGTTTTCCAAGGAATATCCCATCTCACAACGAAGCTTATAAAGAGGGAGATACAGTATTTAATGTCATGTAAGTGCTCTCAGATAGCATAAAATATACTTTTGCCATGCCATGTGGGTTAAGACATTATGCATAATTAGAACTTTATGTAATTTAAAACTCTATGCACTGCTCCTTAATTCTACACTTTGTAATGCTAAATGCACAAAAGATCAAATACACTACAACAATAATCTAACACAATGCTACTATAAATGTTTATCACATTCAAAGTTCCACATAATATAAAATAAGCCAGTTATATTTCCATTTCCAAAGTGACTTGCAGATGAGAAAAACACGTGATTCATCATAAGATGGCAATGCCTGTTATACAAGTTTTCAGTATTCGTTCAAAACAATAAAAGCTAACACAGAGATATTAAGGGATATAAAGAGCATGTCCTGGAAGGTTTTATGGTTGATGGGGCAGCTGTATGGAGAAATTGTCATGAAATTTAAGGTTGACTGGAATCACGAGCAGATCTGTCTCCACAAGGCTGAGTTGAAGGTGATGATTCTTCTTCCAACAAGAAATGTCTATTAGATATGCTGAGATCTGAGCAGCTATCATTGGCATTGGATCTTCAAGATGGAATGAGAGGTAGAGTTGAGTGTCATCAGCATAGCACAGTGATATGAAAAAACATGTTTCTGAATGACAGAACCTAATGATGCCATAAAGACAGAGAAGTGATTCAAAAACTTAGCCCTGAGGCACCCCAATAGTTAGATGTTGTGACATGGACAACTCACCAAGATAGATTGAAGGACCTATCTGAGAGGTACGATTCGAACCATAAGATCAAGGAAAGGATGAATTTGTAGGCTTCTGGAGAGAAAGATGTGAGCGAGTATGTTTGCTGGCAAGATGTGTTTGATCTTTTGTGATGTAGAGAATCGTGCACTGATAATTGTAATTTTATTAATGAAGAATGAGGCAAAGTCATTAGGCATGTCAGCAAACAGGCCAGAAACACAGAAGTAAGTTCTCAAAGCAACAGGTTTGACAAACGGGCACAAGGATGAAAGGCAATATTCTGAGGGTGAGAAATCTGAGGAAATAAAGGGATTGAAGTCTCTTAGCTGAGGGTAACAGAAGATTGTCTCTTGCAGGTGATCAAATGAAGTAAAGGAGCAACAGAACATCTAGGGGAATGTCAAGACAGGTAAGTAGTCAGATGTGTTGACTGAGGCTTTATCCAAAAACTTAGGTAGCTGACTTGCTGCCTCGCTACCTCATGGCAATGACTTTGCAGGCAGTGTTTTTGCACAAAGGCACCTCATGAAATTGATTTCGGACAGACTACTGAGGCAGCTTAACAGTTAAATGATCTACAACAAAATAGAATATTAGATAAGAATGTAATAACTTAATGAATATTTAATTATTATATTACTGATTTCTCGCTAGAACTAACATCAATAGTGCAAAAGGTTAGTCACAGAACACACAGGATTGTGGGATACCAAATACAGCGAAGGATACATGCTGACTTCAAAATTCATTCAGAAGAAGGTACCTCTGGAGACGGGAAGTAAAGTAGAATTTGGATTTGAACGTGCCTTGGTGCCTTCCTGCCTTAGAATTCTGCCCCTGAAGGCAGCATTTTAGAGTTTTTGGGTGCAGCATGAGAGTCTCTTACACCATTAGAGTTGACGAAGGAGGGAGAGGAGGACACAGGAGGGAAGATGTTTTAAAAAGCATGCAAGAGTTAGACAAATTCTTCATTTTGTTGTGGTAGTATGTCCTTTAAGCAGTGGATACTTTAGCAGAGAAGGAAGAGGATTTTTTGATTTGCACCACACCCTCTCAGCAGCACTGAGATTAGAACGATGCTCCTGGAGAACATCAGATTGCCAAGGTCAAGTATGTGGAGGAGTAGTAGTTGTGTCAGGAGGAGTACTGTACCGTGTTGAGGTTAAGAGTGAGGATGAAGTGATTCGAGGTCTGCATAAGGTCCAGTTTGTTACCTGATTTGTGAGTAGCCACAGTTAACACTCACTTGAGATTCAACGAAGCAAGCAGCCTGAGGTTTATTTAGGTGGACGTTGAAATCTCCAAGCATAACCAGAGGAGTACCATATTCAGGGAAGTTTGAGAAGAACAAAACTCCTCCAAGAAGTAACCTGTTGGACCTGGGGGTCGTTAAACAACTACAAAATTAGCCGTGTTTCCACTATCGAGCTAGGACCGGGCGTGCTAGTGCGTGCCAGGGCCAGTCGCGTTTCCACTGTCACTTCCGGGGCTTGATCGTGCCTCGCCGGGGCTTCCTCGGGGCCAACGGCCAGGTTTTTTCGGCCCGACAAAATCCTTGGGCCAAAGCGGGCCAGCTGGGGCTAGAGGAGGGGTTACGAACAAAGGCGGAGTTTCTCCGTGTCTGGAGGGCGTCAACGCGGATCATTTCAGAAAGATAACAACTTTAACACCAGCATTAAAGACTTTTTAAAATCAGTTGAGCTCAAAACTCACTCTTAGTCAGCAGCGAGTGTTTGAAATAACTTGATCCGATGTGGATTATAATCACTAACCAAGGCAGAAATATTTATAAGCGATGTAAAAGACTATGCACGATAAACATTAACATTACCATGGTAAATATGACCGCTTGGAGAAATCAGACGTCAGCTTCTTATTCTCTATCACAATTGTGTATTTATTAAGTAACATTTTATCTGTCGTCTTGTTTCGTGAGTTTAGCTCCACGTTACATATCATCAAAATATAATAATGATTTTTGTTCGGGAGCTTTTATAAAAATAGAGAGTATGTGCTGTGGATCATTTCAGAAAGATAGCCGCGATAACGCCAGCATTAAACGCTTTATTTAAATAAGTTGAGGTCAAAACTCACTTTCAGTCAGCAGCGAGTGTTTGAAATAACTTGATCCAATGTGGATTATAATCACCATACAGGGCAGAAATATTTATAAGCGATGTAAAAGACTATGCACGCTGGGCATTAACATTAAACATGGTAAATATGACCGCTTGAAGAAATCAGACGTCAGCTTCTTATTCTCTATCACAATCGTGTATTTATTTAGTAACTTATATTATCTGTCACAAGCCTCGTCTCGAGAGTTTAGCTCATGTTGCCTATTATAAAAATATAATAATGTTTTTGTTCGGGATCCTTTATAAAAATAAAGATATAATTCATTCTTAATGTGACGTATAGGCCACTGTGACTACAAATGAACAGAAACAGACTCACTGAATAAGCAGGCTATTTTCATAAGCGTTAAAAATAAATAAATAAAATAGAAAGTGTATTTATGTGTGATTAATTTTGAGTCTTGATAAATTAAATCAATATGATCACTGTATCACTTATTCTATAGTTAAAACATACATGCTTTTGAATTTGAATATATAACAAAGCATGCAAACAAATGGCCGCTTTTATCATGTTCGTTTTGTGATCGCGCATGTTCCAGTGACTTATTTCTTAGTTTTCTGATAACTTCTCTAGTGAAATAATGAGGTTGCATGACGTTGTTCTGAGAGGCGTGTTTTAGTGACGAGCAGCGGAGCTTCAAGCTCCCCTGTGGAAACCCTGCACTACTCTGGCCTCAGTGCTACTGGCCCGAGGCTATGAGCCCCGCCCGGCCCGCTTTAAGCCCTGGCTCGCACTGGCCCGACAGTGGAAATGCGGCTACTGTCCTCTGTCTATCAGGCCATCAGGTTGCGACTAGTATCAGATGTAATTAGGGGTGCTCCGATCACGATCGGCCGATCGTTATGCGCATCTCGTCAGTAAAGCCGGTTCTCTAATCAGCGGTTAATTCCATCAGGTGCGTGATTTCACATAGAGCAGCTGTTACTACACAGAGCCGTTGTTAATAGAGAAGATGCGCAAATCCACTTCATTTTCAGCGTTTTTTGGCGCATCTTCTCAGTTAACAAAGGCTCTGTGTAGTAACAGCTGCTCTATGTGAAATCACGCACCTGATGGAATTAACGGCTGGTTAGAGAACCGGCTTTACTGACGAGATGCGCATTAACGATCGGCCGATCGTGATCGGAGCACCCCTAGATGTAATAAAATCTGTTATGTTTACTGCAGACTGGCAACCCCCCCCCCCCCCCCCAAAAAAAAAAGTAGTAAAAGAAAATAGTGTATCAGTGATCTAAAGATTTCTAATGAACGCACTTGTCTTAACAGAGGGACTAGTGCGTTAAATTACTAATAGGGAATTGCTTCACACGAGGGCTGCTGCAACTAATGCTTTTTTAAATACTGAAATACTGAATTCAGCTGAACATGCTTTGCTGAACGTGGTTTACTGAACGCAACAAAGGGCCAAGAAAGTGCATGAAACAATGACAAGGCATGCAATACAGCATGTTACCAAACACCACTTCAATCAAGTAGCAAAAGCACAAGCAAATCTTGTTTAAGTTATTTTTCTATTATTGGAGGTGCCTGACAATTGTGTTAAGGCGACTTTAAGGTGTAGGGACCAGTGTTGGGTATAGTTACTTTGGAAAGTAGTTAGTTAGGTTACAACGTTACCATCAATTAAAAGTAATCAGTTATGATACAGCGTTACCTATTCATAAAAGTAACGCGTTAGAGTACTCATGCGTTACCAAAAATTAAAAGCCGTTTGCAGCGGCTCACACATGCCAGACACAGCCCCCGGCCCCTAAATGCACCTAGAAGTCGTGACTCCCGACAATGAATAACGTCAGTCATCCGACTAAATTAACACTGCAGGATAACAATAACAGGAAAGACAGTCAGCAATCGGCTATTCCACATGGCGTTTTATTTATTTATTATCACAGAACATATTATTAATCAAAATTCGCACCTAACGTTACCCAGCCCCGGTAGCCTAGGCTACTGTATATTATGAGCACCACAAGATAACTCCTGATTTTTCTTTAACTTTAAATAATGCAGTTATCAAAGTACAAGTATGCTTACTTGTAAACACAACCTTAAACAGGCTTGCAGATTTAAATCCATTTAGAAATGATGAACAACCAGCCAGCCAACGATCTAACAGAAATTAACAGCTGCCTGTCAAACAAAAATGATAACAAACCGAATTAAATCCTTCACTGCCACACAGGCAAATGACAAATCGCTTAATAGCCGAACTAATTATTATTAAAGTGTCACTCACAGTCACAAGCCTAAATTCGCTTTAACACAGTCCTCTTACATTTACTCTTCAAAGTAGTGATTAAAACGTAGCGTTAAATTTGAGGTAGAATTTTTGGCGGTCGACAGAAGCTTTTCACCAAAGCAGAGTGTGCATTTTACCGTTATGTTCTTTTCTTTTTCGTTGACAAATTGAAAATAATGTGCGTACTTCCATAAACCAAACGCTGTCCTCTCTGCTTTCTTGCCGGGAGTTCGAAAAAAACAAACAAAAAAAACCCCACACACACAGGGTCAGGCGCAGGGCACAGACGCATCACAGCCATTGACTTTACGATCACAGAGCTTCGGCTCCGCTGATACATCCGCAGGTGGCACAGTAGACCTAGGACTACTGTCTGACAAAAAGCAGGCTGCAGTCGGGATTTTCCTTTCCTTAAAATAACGGATTACTTTTTTTAAAAAAAATAACGAAGTTACTGATTACTTACGCACGGAACTAACGCGTTAAGTTACAAATTTCAGGAAAAAAGTAATTAGAGTACTCTAACGCGTTACTTTGTAACGCGTTACCCACAACACTGGTAGGGACACCCATCTGGAAAATGTATTGCAAAAGAAGAGTATTAATCATTAAGTATTTTATTAATTAACCGGAATCAACCCACAAGTGATTTTTTTTCTTAATCTCTTGACTGCCATTTGAACTATAACTTACCAAAACATTTCGGTGGATCTGGTTTAAAGGTTCCATCCTCAGAACAATGAAGTGTGGATTGACCAATAAGATTAAGTCCTGGGTTGCATCTATAGGTGACTGCATCTGAATAAGCATAACTCTCCAAAGGCACATCTTCAAGTTGCCCATGTTCTATAGCTAGAGGTGGTGAACATTTCACCGCTAAAGAGAAAAACATATCCAAATGAAGAGGTATTTGTAATTTTTTTAAATTAATCCTCTTTTAATACAAATTGGAAATTGTTTTGTGCTCTTCAATATCATATTTGATTCAAATGTAAGAATTGACATACATTCACAGAGAGGATCTCGGCCATCCCATCCCTGATCTCTGCATGTTCTTGTTATTTCTTTACCCGCTAGCATGAATCTGAAAACAATGATTCTCCTCTTACCAAATACTCAAACACAGCTCACAATCTAAATTCTATATGGTTTAAAACACACTTAATCCAGCACAAAGAAAGTGACTTTCACTTACCCTTTATTACAAACTGGTTTAGCAGTGTCACCAAATAAATTTCCAGTCATTTCATATCTCCCATTAACAATATCCTGAAGGCTTCCACAGGATTTTCCTGTAATGTACAGTATTCAAGATATTGACTGATTTAGAATTAGTGCTTTCTAAATACTGTAATCTGTAATAAAATAATCATTAGTGTTGCTTTATTATGTGATACAGGGATTGATTTTAAGAGGAAATGTGTGATACTGTGAAGCTTCCTGCTGTCAGTGGCAAAACAAATGTGAGATGACTTGTTGACCTATAATATACATCCTTTCACATATCTCAATTAGACACAAGGCAATTTAGAGAAATGTACAGATGTGGGGTACTTAACATATTTAATGTCAGTACATACTTGTGCAACGGAGTTCCAGATTTGTCCACTGGGTTCCCTGACAGGTAACTGATTTAGATGCTCCTGAGTTAACTGGCCTGTGTCCAATCTCACACTGAAATGTTACAGTGGATCCATCTGGGAAACTTTGAGTCGAGAGATACTCTGCTGTTAAAATGACATTTCTTGATGCAAAAGAAGGCTGTGTGCATTCCGCTGTGGAAATAAATGCAAAACATATACTTTACAGTTACATATACTTTACCATATATAAAATGATATGTTTAAGATTCAAATACCAACAGATAGATAACCATGATGGAGTATATTATATATAACAATATAAAATAATGCAGTGGCAATTTTATTCCATGAGCAAGCTGAGAACAGTGTGAACAGTTCCTTCACCATATGACATTTGAAAACAGAAAAATACTGAGGCAACATAAATTAAAATGGGAAAAAGATACCAGAAAAGATGCTTGTATAACAGGAAAAGTCTCAGAACTTTTATTTTTCAACAAAAAAATATGTTAATTTATTACTTGTTGATTACGTGGTTTTGGTGAACTATCCCTTTAAGTAAAATAAAATATAAGCCTATAAGCAGGGGCGGACTGGGACCAAAAAGTGGCCCTGGACTTTCTGGCCCACAGCAGGCCACCACATCATAACGCATCCGCCCCTGTTTTGATGTCATTTATTAATTTAATATTTAAGTATAAAGTTTGGGGATTTTAACCAATAGGGCAACTGATCCTCCATTGAAACAAAAAAACCTGCGTGCAGCAGCTGTTCATTTAGCGACTTCTAGTGAGCGATACATGCTCATTACGACTAGTGATGGGAAGTTCGATTCTTTTCTACGAACCGGTTCTTTCAGAGGGTTCGATTCAATAAACCGGTTGAAAAAAACGGTTCACCGGTTCTTTTACGCTTGACGTAATGACGCCATTGGCGATGACGTAATGGCATCAAGTCTATCAAACATCCATAAAGTCAGTAATCATAACTTTAGTCAGTTAAAAACGTCATAATCATGAAAAGTTGACAATTACATTTGCAACAATGCACCCAATTACAGTAGCAGCAATAATGTGCATACAAGGATTTAAGTCTTGAAGATACAAAATAAATAAATTAGGTGTCATCAGCGCAGAAACCATGATCCACTTACTATACATAATCCATTGCGGTGTATTTGTTATTAAATTAACTTGCATTTTGCCAGATTGTCCTTCATTCAAGCCCTCGGTTAGCCGCACTCATAACATTAGCACAGAATCAATCACCAAGAGAATCAGTTCAGTTCAGACGCGCAGTGAGTCAGTCTGCTTCATGCTGGATCACGCATGCGCAGTATCATCAGCTCTTCGGTTCTCGAATAGGACGAGAACCGACAGAAACGGTTTTCGGTTCAGTGCACTGATGATCCGAAAACCGATGCAACCGGTTCTTGGCTCGAGAACGAGAATCGCTCTAACCGGCACGTGCTGCATTTCAGTATCATCGGCTGCTCTACTGGTGTTCATTTTCTGTTTACTACAAACTCAATTTGTGAATGTGTCATCATTAACTATAAATACAGTACAGATATCTCATAAATCATCCCTTATTCCTATTAAAATTAAGAGTCTTAGAGTCTTAATTATTGTCCAACTTCCCTGAAAACCCATTTGGCCTATACATAATCTACAATATACAGATTAGAAACATTCATCTTAAAAAAAAAAAAAAAAAATATATATATATATATATATATATATATATATATATATATTATCACACTCTCCGATTTTTAACAAAATACTTGAAAAATTACACACATGCGCAGTATCATCAGTTCATCGGTTCTCAAATCGAATGTGTCCGAATGAAACGGATTTCAGTTCAGTGTACTGGTGATCCGAAAACCAATGGAACCGGTTCTTGACTCGAGAACGAGAATCAGCTCATTCGTTCTCAAATCAGATGCATCTGACAGAAACGGTTTTCAGTTCAGTGTACTGGTGATCGAAAACCGATGCAACTGGTTCTTGACTCGAGAACGAGAACTGCTCCAACAGTGGGCGTGTTCGTTCGTCGTCTGACTCTGCTCGGTGTTCATCTTCAGTTCTCTCTTCACAACAGTTCAGTCAGTGTACTGTTTGAGTAAATGAATTACTCTGGGATATTGGTTTATTCTGACTCAGAGGGAGTGTCAGTCATGTTAAAAAAGTTAATAGCTTAAGTCATTTGTGGATTAATGCTTATTGGAGTCACGAACCGTTTCAAATGATTCAGTTCGATTTGGTGAACTGGTTCAACTGGTTCACTAAGAAGAACCAGTTAAATTGAACGATTCGTTTGCGAATCGGACATCACTAATCATGACACAAACATTCTCCTAGAAATCACACTCTGCATTCAGTTAACAGATCCATACGAATCATGCATGAAATAGAAGTTTATAAACTCAAACGATAGCTTTATGTGCTTTACAGATGAACTTGAAGTCTTTATTTATTCGAGATGTTCAATAATAGATCATCTTTGACTCAGTAATAAAAGTTCATGATCTGATTCGTGAACAGATTATTCTTTTGAGTCAATCTTTTAAAACAATCATTTATTTTGTTGAACGAAACCAGTGTGGAAGCCAATGGTTCACAAACTAAATAGATCTGAGGTGCAGGGCACGTAAAATCTTAAAAAGTCGGGCTACAAAATGTCACCACTCTGACCGACGGGCAACGGCTATCTTGATAGTAAAATTCCTAACTTGATTTGCATTGTTCACTCGCTTGAAGGGGTGAAACGGATCGTAGTTCATCGTTTGCATTTGTTTCTAAATCTTGCCGATTCAAGCATTTTAAACGATTCACTCGTTCAAAGCTGAGAGCAGCATTTCAGACAATGCGCGTACACAGAATTAATTCATCTTTCATGTATTGTAACTTCTGAATGAACACATACACACACAATTATCTCAAAATCTCAAAATAATTGTCTCTGCAAGTATTTTCGTAAACACAGTCGGTTATGTTTTAAGTGAACGTATACAGTGGCCTGCTACTCAAAGTAATTCGCTGTACCGGATAAATCTGTTAGAGCTGAATATCTTTTCCCGAACCCGACGGGACCCGACGGGTTCGGGCTTAATTTATATCATCTTACACTGGCTTGGGCTTACACGGCCCGTAAGCGTTCATTGAGCGCGGTTCTAGCGTGCTTCGGCCTGCACGCCTGCTGCTACTTAGGCACGTTGAGAAGAAACACAACCTAGTCTTGTCAAACTTTACTTCTGTTCTTTTACTTCAGTTTCTTTTCTTTTCCGTTTGAGAGTTTCGTGTTCTGAGTTAAGTTTTGTTACGCCGTGTCTACAAGTCTGACCTCGAGTGCCCGTTCAACTTCAACCAGCCACACAACTCTGCATCGTCAGCCAAAGCCCAACCACGGGTTTCTCAAGACGTCACTTCAGTGACTACTGAACTTCCAGCCAATCAGCGACATCGGGAAACCCCCTTTCAACGACAACAAAGGGAACCCCTTTACACAGGCATGCAAGTACCTCCAAACTGATCTATCCTGGTGTATCTTATATAATTTTAACCTCATTGAGGAAGTGATTGATGGCTGTTCATGTCTATGCAATTTCACATATTGCTGTAAACTTGGGACTTCACATTTTCGTTCTCTTAAACTCATTCTTCCCTAACTTTCTATCTTCCTGCAACTTGTGTGAATGTGTGAGTGCATGCATTTATGTGTTAGATTAGTTTATATGTCTTAGATTTATCTAATAAAGCCTTATTCATATTGAAAAGAGAAGTATCTTGTGTTTTGTGCTTACAAGTTAATGTCTTAAACTGCCGATCTTGTTACTGTGCTAATTGATAGTGTTTTCACTATAGTTTGGATATTAATATCCAGTGCAGATTTTATGTTAAACGGCTCGCAGGCCGCCTCTGTGATCAGCCGTGAAACAGTGATTCTGTTCAAATTCCCTTTCAAATCTTAAATGATTCCCTTTGAGCTAAATTAATTATTTGACCCCTTGGAAAGACTTAACACATCCTGAAACACAGAGGACAATAGGTCATTGTAATCAGTTGCTAACATCCTTACAGGTGAAAGTAACTAATAGTTAAAAAAATATTAAACAAATCATGCATCCATGCTTCCACAAAACATGCTTGTATAGTTACTGAAATATGATCAAGAGTTAGTAATGTAGTCTAGTAATGATCTGATTTGGGAAGTATAACAAATCATAAAAACTGATATGCAACCTAAAGCCAGGGACACACTTAACGACTAGCTAAAACATTGTAAGACTGAACTGTACACACTTATGATTTAAATGCTGATTGTAAACACAGACTGAACATAGGCTAACTGGCTCTGATGTATTTGGATGTGAGGTGTAACGTGTAAGTATCAAATTACATTCATAATCAGTCTTACAGTGTGTTCCTAGTTGAGCTGGCATGACTGGTTCACACATAATGTTACCTGGCTAACTCGGGTACCTGGCTAATTTGTTAACATGGGGCAAGGCCACAGTGTTTATTGGCATTATAATGTCATATCAGCATATATGAATAGCAAATAAAGAAACCACTCACCATTCCCTTAGAACAGATCAGCAATTCCATGGTCGAAAGGCTCTGACACAAATGTAAATCACTATAGCGATGTTCAATCCCTGAACCAATTGTTCTTTAAGACTGTTTATTCATAGAAAGTAACCAAACTGAATCAAGATTTAGTTCCTGGCTGATGATGCAAGATGCATAGCTGAAGTTTGCTGACCCATTCATTAATCCATTGATAAATTTGATGTTATTAAAACCTTCAAATTCTTCTTGTCACCAACAGCCGTGTGGGCAACATGCCAAATAAAGTGCCTTGCGCTGCAGTCGTCTTGAGTTCAAGTCCCAGCTCAAGTAACTTTCACGATCCCACCCCTCCATCTTTCCACTTCAATTCTTATCAGATCTAAACTACTCTATCATAATAAAGGCAAACATGCAAAATAAAAGCAATTGCTAATTCATTTATGTAGAGAAATTAAAAAGGTAATAATAAGGAGTTGATGTCTTCATATACTCTAGACATACAATAACATAACATACATAACATACAAGCGTTTCTGCATCAATGTATGTGTGTTGTAGGTGTGAAACTTTTAGGAATCTTTTCCAAAATCTAGATGATCTTATTCCCAGTTAGCGATATTTAAACTGCCTCCTTACAATCTGCTCAAAATTTAATTCATAATGAGCTCACATATTATTAACCCTGCGATAATTGCAGTATGAGGATTGTTTGCTCACAATGACTCCATATATTCCTGGAGAGACTTAAGATGAAAATATCTACCATCACAAGTTTCACTTGTGTTAGTGCAAATGTGTTGGTTTATTTGTTCTCTGTTTAATTGTATTTATTTACTTAAACTTGTCTCTAAAACATGCATGTAATAAAAGTCGAAAGTCGATTTTTATAAAAAAAAAAATGGTATGTTCCAATTTGGGGAGAGTGGGAAAAAAGGTGTATTTCAGATGGCCACCACTAGGGGTTGCGGTAAACAGAGAGAGAGCCTCAATGTTGTGGAGGGGAGTTGGTAATGTTTTTAGTACTTGCAGTTTTAGTTTAAGACTATTTTTATTACAATCTTTGTTTTAAGCTCTTATACCTATTATATTATATTATATTATATTATATTATATTATATATTTTTTATTCATTAACAGGTAGAAACTCATAAGTGATTTTTTTCCTTCATCTCTTGACTGCCATTTGAACTATAACTTACCAAAACATGTCGGTGGATCTGGTTTAAAGGTTCCATCCTCAGAACAATGAAGTGTGGATTGACCAATAAGATTAAGTCCTGGGTTGCATCTATAGGTGACTGCATCTAAATAATCATAACTCTCCAAAGAAACATCTTCAAGTTGCCCATGTTCTATAGCTGGAGGTGCTGAACATTTCACCGCTAAAGAGAAAAACATATCCAAATGAAGAGGTATTTATAATTTTTTTTATTAATCCTCTTTTAATACAAATTGGAAATTGTTTTGTGCTCTTCAATATCATATTTGATTCAAATGTAAGAATTGACATACGTTCACAGACAGGATCTCGGCCATCCCATCCGCCGTCTCTACATGTTCTTGTTGTTTCTTTACCCGCTAGCATGAATCTGAAAACAATGATTCTCCTCTTACCAAATACTCAAACACAGCTCACAATCTAAATTCTATATGGTTTAAAACACACTTAATCCAGCACAAAGAAAGTGACTTTCACTTACCCTTCATTACAAACTGGTTTAGCAGTGTCACCAAATAAATTTCCAGTCATTTCATATCTCCCATGAAGAAAATCCTGAAGGCTTCCACAGGATTTTCCTGTAATGTACAGTATTCAAGATATTGACTGATTTAGAATTAGTGCTCTCTAAATACTGTAATCTGTAATAAAATAAGATGAAATGTTTGATACTGTCATACATCCTTCTGTCAGCGGCAAAACCACTGTGAGCTATTTAATGAATTTTAAGCTACTTTATGACTTGTTGACCTATAATATACATCCTTTCACATATCTCAATTAGATTTTACAGATGTGGGGTACTTAACATATTTAATGTCAGTACATACTTGTGCAACGGAGTTCCAGATTTGTCCACTGGGTTCCCTGACAGGTAACTGATTTAGATGCTCCTGAGTTAACTGGCCTGTGTCCAGTCATGCACTCAAATGTTACAGTGGATCCATCTGAGAAACTTTGAGTCGAGAGATACTCTGCTGTTAACACAACATTTCTTGATGCAAAAGAAGACTGTATGACCAGGGTCGATTTAGTGATTTGGAGATCCCCGGCAAAATAGAGGAATGGGGCCCTATACATTTGCACACATTAACCTCGATAAACCTTGAGGTTCTTTTCTCTGTTGTGATGCTTGCTGCTGCACAACAGTACCCCATAGTTGTGTCAAAATGTTTTTATATTTTTCATGTATGTATAATTTTTTTTTTACGCCAACCAGTGCAGTTACATTATTCACATTTAAAAAGGTTATAACAGTATTACAACTAAACTTTAAAAATGAACTTTAAAAACCTTTATTTTACCTAACTACAAATTTAAATGAAACTTAATATATATATATATATATATATACACACAGTCGTGGCCAAAAAGTTTTGAGAATTAAATAAATATTGGAAATTGGAAAAGTTGCTGCTTAAGTTTTTATAATAGCAATTTGCATATACTCCAGAATGTTATGAAGAGTGATCAGATGAATTGCATAGTCCTTCTTTGCCATGAAAATGAACTTAATTCCAAAAAAACCCTTTCCACTGCATTTCATTGCTGTCATTAAAGGAACTGTTGAGACCTTAGGTGTTTCTCAATGTCAAGGAAGGATCCTCGGAAGCCAGTATTTCGAGGATGCTACGTCATCGACATCCGTCGAAGGACTGTTCCAATGTCGAGGATCCACGGAATTTCAACCAAGGACTGAGTCCTTCATTCGAAGAATATCCCATACACAGGAAAAGATGCATATGTGTATCCTTCACACTCTTTGCGCTTTCAAATCACCCACAATCCTATGCGCGCAGCTTTGCTATCTAACGTTAGTTCAAAAATTCAAAAATGTCGAACGTTAACGTAGTCGGAGCGTTAATGGTTTTTATTTACGTTACCAAACATTTGTTATAACTGTAGTAAATATAAGTAATGTTTGACGTTTAAATGCCAGTACAAATTACTACCATATTGATATTGTAAATTATACAAATACAAATGGTTAACTAAACCGGACCTGTCATTTAACAATTGGTTGCGTCATCGGCATTTATTTTATAAATAACTAGTTAAGTTGTCCAAAGTAATTTAATGATACCATTCACAGCGTTATTCAAATGGACCTTTTCACTGACGTAATGACGCAATTACGTGCACTTGCTAGTCTGTTCCATTTACGTGTTCTCCGAATGCTAAAGAGGAGTCTCACCTAGCCTCTGAAGGAAGTGACTTGGAAGGATCAGTCCTACCGAGGAAGTATCCTTGACATTGAGAAACGCCTCATTTCAGTGATTGTCTTGTTAACTCAGGTGAGAATGTTGACGAGCACAAGGCTGGAGATCATTATGTCAGGCAGATTGGGTTAGAATGGCAGACATGACATGTTAAAAGGAGGGTGATGCTTGAAATCATTGTTCTTCCATTGTTAACCATGGTGACCTGCAAAGAAACGCGTGCAGCCATCATTGTGTTGCATAAAAATGGCTTCACAGGCAAGGATATTGTGGCTACTAAGATTGAACCTAAATCAACAATTTATAGGATCATCAAGAACTTCAAGGAAAAAGGTTCAATTCTTGTAAAGAAGGCTTCAGGGCATCCAAGAAAGTCCAGCAAGCGGCAGGATCGTCTCCTGAAGAGGATTCAGCTGCAGGATCGGAGTGCCACCAGTGCAGAGCTTGCTCAGGAATGGCAGCGGGCAGGTATGAGCGCATCTGCACGCACAGTGAGGCGAAGACATTTTTTTGAAGATGGACTGGTGTCAAGAAGGGCAGCAAAGACCACTTCTCTCCAAAAAAAACATCAGGGACAGATTGATCTTCTGCAGAAAGTATAGTGAATGGACTGCTGAGGACTGGGTCATATTCTCCGATGAAGCCCCTTTCCGATTGTTTGGGGCATCTGGAAAAAGGCTTGTCCGGAGAAGAAAAGGTGAGCGCTACCATCAGTCCTGTGTCATGCCAACAGTAAAGCATCCTGACACCATTCATGTGTGGGGTTGCTTCTAATCCAAGGGAGTGGGCTCACTCACAATTCTGCCCAAAAACACAGCCATGAATAAAGAATGGTACCAAAACACCATCCAACAGCAACTTCTTCAAACAATCCAACAACAGTTTGGTGAAGAACAATGCATTTTCCAGCACAATGGAGCACTGTGCCATAAGGCAAAAGTGATAACTAAGTGGCTCGGGGACCAGAATGTTGAAATTTTGGGTCCATGGCCAGGAAACTCCCCAGATCTTAATCCCATTGAAAACTTGTGGCCAATCCTCAAGAGGCAAATACTGACTCTTTGCATAAATGTCATGAAATTGTCGATAAAACCCTTTGAAACGTATGAAGTGCTTGTAATTATATTTCAGTACATCACAGAAACAACCGAAAACAAAGATCTAAAAGCAGTTTAGCAGCATAAGTTTTGAAAACTAATATTTATGTAATTCTCAAAACTTTTGACTACGACTGTATAGAACATATCTGCATAGGCCTGTGTGTGTGGAAAGTAACTATGTGTCCTTTACTTGGTTTCTTCTCATAAACAAATAAGCAAGCAGTATTTAAAATAATAAACATACAATACGCATTGTTGCTCAGTGTTTAATTACAGCTTCAAATTAGGGCTGCACAATTAATCAAATTTCTAATAGCATTTACAATTATGGATGGCACAATTACATAATCGTTCAAAGCAGCAATTAATAGTTTGTTATTCTGCATCTTTAAGATACCTTTTTTTATTTTTACATGTTAACATTTCAAGGTTTTTCCATTGTTTTCATTTTAGTTTCAGTATAACGTAATACCACACATATTTTTCCCTTTTTATTTATAGGAAAAACTAATCCAATGTTTAGTTGACATTTGAGGCTTAATACTATAGAAAAGCAATAAAAGTTTTTTTCAGTTAGTGTTTTCAGCTTGTTTATTTTCATATAAAAATATGGCATGCAGTTGCGTAAAACAAAAGTGTAAACATCATTAATTTAATTGTAATTTATAATCGCAATTACAATTTCAAAGGAATAATCGAAAATCATGATTTTTGTCATAATCGTGCAGCCCTTCAGATGCATTTTATTTCATTTACTACAAGGATACACAAGCAGGATGCAGACATGCAGACAGTTGCCGCCGTAATGAACACCACAATATTTGTGTGTCCACAGCTTAAAGGTGCTGTAGGGAACTTTTGTAAAAAAAATATTTTTTTTATATTTATTAAACCTGTCATTATGTCCTGACAGTAGAATATGAGACAGATAATCTGTGAAAAAAATCAAGCTCCTCTGGCTCCTCCCAGTGATCCTATTGCCATTTGCAGAAACTCCATCGCTCCCGGTAAAAAATAACCAATCAGAGCTGCGGTCCGTAACTTTGTTTGTGTTCAAAATGTAGAAAAATGTATATAATAAGCGAGTACACCATGAATCCATTTTCCAAACCGTGTTTTTGGCTTGTCCTGAATTACTATGGTGCACCTATAATAAGTGTTTATATTCAGACTATTTTAGATTGCTTTGGGGATACCTCGGCGGAGTAACCCAGTACCCATGTTCTTCCGCAAGACGCAAGCAGTTCTGTTTATTAACCACTAGAGCGTCAAAAGTTCCCTACCGCAGCTTTAATATGCATCTCCTCTATGAAAAGCATTTATGGGCCCCTTGTCTTTTGGGGGCCCAAAGTGGTCGCTTACCTTTGACTAATGGACGAGTCTGTCTCTGGCTGTGTGCATTGGGCTGAGGAGAAGATTAAATCACATGCTTTTAATCCAATATAGACTAGAATTCCAATAACCCGGTCATTGGGCAACTTTATTCATTCAGATAAATTACAAAAAGTACTTGTATTTGTTATGTATACATGCAGTGTTTGCTTTAATCCTTTGTCTGTTGTTGTACCTGATCTTTTGTGGAGTCTTTTGCTGGATGTCAAGTGTTTAACTCAAATCCTTTTGGGTTTTAAACATTTTCTCACAAAATTTTTCATACAATTATCTAGGGTAAGGGTAAATAATACTACAATTATTTACCCTTTTTTGTTCCTTCAAATTATGGTATAGACTGTGTACCATATTATTAATGTGAACCAGGACCACAAAACCAGTCTTAAGTGTCAAATTTTCGAAATGTATATTTATTGATAATGATTGAATAAGCTTTCCATTGATCTATGGTTTGTTAGAATCTGACAATATTTGGGAGAGATACAACTATTTGAAAATCTGGAATCTGAGGGTGCAAAATCTAAATACTGAGAAAATCTTAGCAATGCATATTACTAATCAACAATATAGTTTTGAAAGATCTTCATGGATCATGATCTTTCCTTAAAGGCGCAATATGTAATTTTTCTGCTTTAAAAATAGCAGAAATCACTATATCTATGTTATATATATATTTTAGTTGTGTACTTACATCATCCCGACAGTTTCCGCGAACTTTCAAATCCGGAGAAAATTAAAGTTTCTATAATTAGTTTATATATATATATATGTATAATAGTTTATAGAAGACACGGCATGTTTCTTTATTTCCGTTTTGTCGCCCGTCTATGGCGTCATATAAACTTTGACCCCTGTAGTTTATCTAACTTCCTGCGGAACCGCCAAATACAAAGGTGAACAGAAACAAAGACGAGACGAAGAAGAAAAAGTAGTAGCCTTGATCGAGACTATTATATTTTATATTTATATTGTTTATATTCGTATTTAAACCTCAATCAATAACTTAGTCATGGATCATGATTATGCTTTGGCTGCATGTTCTGTGAAACGCAAACGAATGGGTGAAATAAATGACCCGAGATGGTTTTTGGACAAGAGAAGCAACAAGACACGGGTAAATATTGGAGTTGCATTTCCAAGATAGAGAGAGTTTCGTGACAAGCTGAAACTACAGAGAGATGCCAAACTCGCTTGCATTCTGATAAACAGGTGTGCATCCATTCAGCTAACTTTATCTATCCGTATATTTTGTGAAACGATGTCTTGTGTAAAACGCAGACAGACTAGCTCTCATGTAAATCTACATTTGTTCTATATCTAGCTGAATAAAGTAGCTTCAAATGCAGTTCTCTAACTTGTTCGATATCATAGTATAACGTAATTATAATTATTAACGAAAGGCGACCGTGTTTTTTAACATATATTACTACTAGCTAGATGGAATATTGATTTGATAGGGGTCTCATAATTCATATAGACGGTTTCATCGGGCGCACGCGCCTGGACCTAAGTTAACTTCCGGTCTGTGTTGTGTATATCGGTCTGGCTGCAGTGCCTTCTACAAACGCAGTTAAAGGCAAGGTGATGAGTAGACTGAAGTTGGGCTCAGGTGGTTGTGCTGCGGGGTGTGTTTCCCATACATTTATTTATTTTTGGAGACTCGCCACAATTTTAAAACTGATCTTTTTTCAAAAAGGCTTCATTGAATAAACATGAGTAACGTTACGTACTGCACGTTTAATAATAATAATTCCTTACATTTATATGTTTAAAGGGGGGGGTGAAATGCTCGTTTTCACTCAATATCCTGTTAATCTTGAGTACCTATAGAGTAGTACTGCATCCTTCATAACTACAAAAAGTCTTTAGTTTTATTATATTCATAAGAGAAAGATAGTCTGTACCGATTTTTCCCGGAAAAACACGACCGGCTGGATGCGTGACGTGTGGACGGAGCTAAAGAATCACGAGCGCCAGTAGGCTTTTGCGTTAAGAGCATGTGGAAACTGTGACATTACCGTGAGGGAAAAACCATCATCCAAAACAAACCATGGCTAACAGTCAGATTCAGCGTATATTTATGATCCAGAATCAGATCCCGAGGCTAAAACTGAACGAGCAGCAGCAGCAGCAGCAGCAACGACTCGCTCCGAGCGGGGTTCGAACCCGGGTCTCCGGCATGGGAGGGGACGCACTAACAAGGAGGCAGAGATATTTTAAGCAGTTTTACTCACCGCGTGCGGTTCCAACACACGATCGTGACCCTTTTTCGTTGGGACTGCATCATCCTTAAGCAATAAATGATACGCAAATCCGGCATCAAACTGGGCCTTGTTTGTAAAACAAGCATCTTCGAAATGCAGGGAACAAACAAAAACACTTGCACAACTCCGTTGATGCTCTGTAAAAATAAACTCCATCCACTGGTCCCATAATGCTGTTTTTTTTTTTTTTTTGGTAATCTGTGCAGGGTTGTCTTGCCCTGGCAACCAAAAACGCACTCCTTTTGTGACTTTTCGCGACGCTCTCGCTCTGATCAGTGAATGTCTGTGCTCTCAGTGCTCTGCTCTACGGGAGCGCACGCTCTTCCGGCAGAAGTGCCCTCAGGACCCATATAAGGAAATTCCGCTCCATCTAACGTCACACAGAGCCATACTCGAAAAAAACTTTCCGAAACTTGTGACAAACCGGAAGTATTTTGGGAACAAAAATACTCCTTCAAACGTACAACTTAATTTTTGAAACTTTGTCCATGTTTAGCATGGGAATCCAACTCTTTAACAGTATAAAAAACCCTTTAAATATCAAAGCGAGGCACAGGTGTTTTTATATTGCTGTATTTTTGAAGGAAGACTTGCCTGTTATATGCCTGATAGCAGCATATGAGCGTACCAGCTCTGCTTCGTTTACAACTGTTATTGGGGAAACCTCTGTTTCTCGCGCTTTATGTCTATGCTTAAAAACATCTCCTGTTGGCAAATAATGAATTTGCATTTTCATTAAGTCCGCCTGATCCACGCAGCAAACATTTTGTTTGTTATCAAAAAATATCTACTCTAGAGGGACTTGGCTGTTGTTATTGATTCTATTTGGAAGTCTACCGGAAGTTAAGTTAGGTCCACAAAAGCGCTCATGCGCAGTAACGTTTGTTTATGTTGTTGCTGTTGAAACCATCTATATCTCTCCGTTCGAAAAGACGTGATTGTCAAAATACTAAGTTAGAATGAGTGAGGAATGTGGGAAGCGACAGAGCGCGTGTTCCAATGAACAACAACTCCCATGAGCCTTACGCTCTTTCCCGACGTCATCAAAGTACGTCTTATGTTATTATTTTGATTAAGTGACCCCTGGTGGCCAAAAATTCCATACTGTACGTTTAATATCATAATGATTTTTGGCATAAAAGAAAAATCAATAATTTTGACCCATACAATGTTGTTTTGGCTATTGATAAATATATACCCCAACGACTTAAGACTGGTGTAGTGGACTAAGGTCACAAATGTCATTGCAGCTATCAGAATGACGAATATGTATCAAACTCACCTCTGATGCTCCCAGCTTTCAGAAGACTCAGGAAGAGTGCAGGAGCACAAAGATTCAGCAACATAAATGCCATAGTCTCTGAACATTGGTGAACTAGCCCAATATAATTTCAGAATAATTAGTTTTCTGCAAAACAGCAGTGGAACAGCAAATTATAAGGGATATTCTTGGATTCAGGGTGAGTCGCATGTTATTGACGCCCACAATTCATGCAGAATCAAATGGATTTGAAGAACACTGAAGCCATTTCATTTACAAGGAACATGAGTTTGGTCATATCTCTCTTTTCTTTAAGCCTTTAATAGACACTACAAACTTTAAAAGGGCACATAGTAGGCTTATCTCTTCAGTGTTCTTTTTGAATTAAAGGTAAATCTTTTTAATTAAATACCCAACAAGAAATGAATAGAACTGTATTAAAATTAGTTTTAATGTAGTAAATATTTAATATTTAAGAACAATTCCTTGAGTCTTTACCCAGAGGTGTTCTTAGCAAAAATACACAATCTCTAAAACTTAATGCTAAGATTAACATTGTTTAAAAAAGCAGATTAAAAGTAAAAAAAATAAAAGGAACTTTACTCACACTGAAGCCGAGTCCTTAATAATTTGTGAGTCCTCAACAATACTCATGAAAAGATGAAGACTGGGGAAAACAGGATGGGTGTGCACAAGTATAAATCCCGGTAACCTGATCCAGCAACTTGCAAAAAAGTTCAATATAGAAGTGTAGCTTGAACAGGGCTATTTTTTTTTTTTTTAGTAGCAGTAGAATTTATGTTTGTTTAATCAGCATGCATTGCAGCTTGAAAAATATTTGGCTACTATTATTTAAAAATAATCAATGCTTTTTTTTTTTTTGCTGCTGTTGTCATTAATGCTATTACACTATAATGATTCATGCCTGTTACTCTTAAAATAAAAATAAAAATATATAAATAAATAAATGAATAATTAAAAGAAATAAAACATTTTATTTCCCTGTATGTCATCTGACACCAGAAAACCATGAACATGAATGTTTGAAATGACTGATATCTAAAATTGAATCTCAGCGGGTACTTATTGAATATTTTAGATCAGAGGGGTTCAGCTGACAAAGTTTGGGAATTCTTGCATTAAAAAAAAAAAAAAATCTAAAAAATATAGTTAATAAAAAAGAAATTGTGTTCGGTTGCCTTTTTTATTTTTATTTTTCAAATGTGTATATAAAACTTTCAAAGTATAGGGAAAAATCTGTCTTTACTGATTTACTTTACAGTATTTTTTTCGCCTTGATCACTGTCCTTGCAACAAGGTCCCAAAACAACTTCAACAAAAGCTCATTGTGTGTGATATTTTCCTTTCAGGAAAGGCAGACAAGATAACGGGTCACTTTCAGTTTTAGTCTTGCATGGTTTCATTCCCATTGAATTGTGTCGATGGGAAAAACAGGATACAAGTTAACCCCTGCAATCCTTAATAATATTAATTGCATTAATGTTGATATCTGCTTGTAATGTAAGTAATGCAAGGACCACCTGTCCATATATATTTATTTATTTTTTACATTTTACGAAAAAAAGACACAACTAAAGCTTAAATGTCTACAAAACAAAATTTGTATGAATCATGCAGTTTGGAGCTGAATTAATTGTACAGCTTGTGGATAATGAGAACAAGAAATATAATTTTTAAGTCAATGTGTGAATTAAAAAGAATGAAAAGTTTGTACATGCACATCATAAATAAAGAAACACTTGCAATGAAGCTGCGACCATGTTTTTCATTCAGATGTCTTTGGGGTGTTTGCCTTGAGCCCTAAGCCTTTTTGATGTATATTTTGACCATGTGTGCACTACACATAAGATGGTAATCATAACTGAGGAGAGAATCCAACGAAGACACTCATACCACAGTGGTAAACCAGAACATGACCTACAGAACAAAACATACATTTCAGTCTGTGAACAATTGTTCTGAACTACTGTGAGTTCCTATTCACAATTGCATCGAAAAGAGTATTATTACAAATTTATACTTTTAATATTTTTATTATGCATGTTCTCAAGAAAGTTATTGTTGCTGTCTTGTTTTGAACTGATTTTACCATGCTGAACAATAGCTTTCTGTTCATGTCTGATCAACTTACATGGTTTTATTCTGACTCCATGTGAGATGAGAAACTGTTGCAGAGCTCAGGAATATCTCTGTGGTTTGAATGGATGTTGAGAGTGTTGTTGTGCTTCTTATACAATCATAGCTAGAAAAAACTGGTCAATGAAAAAAGGTTTGTCTTCAGATATCTTAGAAGCATGTAAACATCACAATATATATATTTATACTATAGAAATGAAGTGCTACATCTTGTCCACACGTCAAGTAAAACTAATGCATACAAGTTTCAAAATTATTATACCATTACGCTGTGTACAAAACAACTGGCCTAGGCTAGCAACACAACAATGTCACAGTACTATTGCAATACAATCCTTAATTAAATCAAAAGATGTATCCTTTGTGACCTTTAAATCATCCACAATCTGTTGTACACATTCTATTACATGAAAATAAACAGATAAAAACTGAGTTAGCACTGAGCTTGACTAAATTTATTATGAAATGTAAGGCAAAAATATATATTTTTTTCAGACATAAAAGCACAAATGTTATCTTTTGTTTTGGTATAAATTACTTACTAAACACTAAAGTGACATTGATGTAAGCCACTGGGAGACTGTAGATGACTGTGATTCATTGTATTGCATCAACAGAATGCCAAATAATATAACAAAAGTTATGTTAAAAACATGAATAAGTTACACTAAAACAAAAAGTAAAAACAGCTGATTGTTAAGTTGAACAGGTAGGAAAGAAATTGAATGTATATTAGATTGATGTGTTAGGCCTCAGCAGTGTAATATAGAGTATTGTTGGCCTACTGCTATTTACGCTGTTAAAGGGATAGTTCACCCAAAAATTAACATTTTGTCATTAATTACTCACCCTCATGTCATTCCAAACACCTAAGACCTTCATTCATCTTCGGAACACAAATTAAGTAATTTTTTATTAATTGCAAGATCGCTTTTACCCTAAATAGGCAGCAAGGATGCTTATGCGATCAACGTCCAGAAATGTAGCAGGGACAAAACATTTTAATTGCCCCTTGGTGGCTGGCTGCAGTATACTGTAGGTCATAAAGCCTGCCCTTTCCATGTAAATGAATGGGACAAACAAAAAATATCTACCAAAGCTGGCCCATGAAGACATCCGATTCGGCCTGCCATGTCATATCATGCTGGGGGAGAACATCTTAAATTTCTAAAATTATATATATATATATATAAATTTCAACACCTTTTGTTTGTCTCAGGGACTCAAAACAGAGTGACCAAATGAGGGAAGAAACCATTAAAGGTCTTGACAGTATAAATAATACCTTGCTTTCTGGTAAGCTGAAACTGTGGTGCCTGCAATTCGGATTGCTCCCTTGTCTAATGTGGCCTCTAAGAGTTTACAAGGTTCCCATTACTAAAATCAAGAAGCTGGTCAGTTCTTATAGCAAGAAGTGGCATGGACTCCCCCAATGCCTCAGTAATATCGGCCTGTATGGGAAAAGTGCCCTGGAACTACCTGTCTCTTGCCTCACTGAAGTAGAACAATGTGAGACTGGACATGACCCTGACCAAGTCTCAAGATGCTATAATACAAGCGGCTGCTGAGTGGTAACTGAGAGCAAGTAGACCCCAAAAATCTGGAGCAACATAAACTGACCTGAGGGATCTTTGGGAGATGGAAGGAAGCAGATTGGTTGCTCATTATCAGAGCAACCTACGATGTTCTCCCCACATCCAAGAACCTAAACCAGTGGAGTGGAGAAGATCCATCATGTCCTCCCTGTCAAACCCCAGCAACGCTAAATGGTAAAACGGTAAATAGACTGCATTTATATATCACTTTCAACAGACCACATGGCCATCCAAAGCGCTCTACAAGTTGCCTCACATTCACCCATTTACACACTCATTCATACACCGACTGCGGTGTCAGCCATTCAAGGCACCATCCAGCTAAGGCATATCCTTGTCAGCTGCAAAACCAGTATTTCCCAGGACGTTACACCTGGAGGGACAATCAGGTTCTGAGACAACTGGCTCAATTATCCTGGAGGGAAGGAGAGCCACCACCAGTGCACTCCCTCCTCCATCCCCTGGATTCTCAAAAGCCACTGCCTTCGTAAGAACAGGAAAGATTCCAGTAAAGCCAACTGCAACTTAGTAACGTTCGTGGTCCCGGGAAGGAGGCGGGAACCAGCGAACATTCAAATAAAACTTTAATAACAATATAAACACAAAAGTGTGTGACTGTCAGTTTCCAAGTCTATGTTCTATGATCTTTGGTTTTGTGGACTCTTATTTTGAAATGTTCTTGTTCCCCATCGTTTCTGTGTTCCCTTGCTCCATTGCCCATCTTTTCAGTTTCTATAGTAATTGATTAGCTCCTCCCTCCTCGTTACCTCATTATTCTGTCTCTCTATTTAACTCAGTTTCAGAGTATTGTTTAGCCCATGTCGTGATGTTTCCTGCCTTGTCTTGCCTTCGTGTTTTGTTTTGGATTGTTTACCTGGTTTGATTCTTGCTTTTGTATATTTGGATTTACCCTTTGGATTACCCTGTCTGGATATTGTTTGATCATCAAAGACCCCCACTTACCATAGGATTATTCTTGTGTCTTGCCCTCTATATATCTATTTGCCATTGTTTGATCCATGCCTATTATGACCACGTCTCTGACCAATAAAAGCTTGCACATGGATCCGTTTGTCTCACGTCTCGTCGGATCAGCCCTGTTAGAGAATACTCAGCCACACAAGGAACTCAGCGGCTTTTCTGAAGAACATTAGCCAAGTATGGACATGGCAATAATTTTGTTAGCCCTTAGGCAGGGCCCATGATCACTAGAAAACTTTTTTCTAGAGAGTTTTTTTGTGATGGCATTAACCATCCTCTTAGGTCTTAGCTTTGATGCAACCGGCCACGCTCATCACTCGCTCAGTTTATGGATTATACTTTGTTGACTGTTGGCTCTTCATTCACCGAGAGCCTCACAGAGGAAGAATGTGACATGGCACTCACTCATGTAATGGCAGCCGCACTAGAGCACGAGCACGAAATGGTGGTAAAAGCTGAGCCTGATTGCAAAATGGCAGCCACAGCTGATCTTCAGTAGTCAAGTCAAGTTGCATCTGATCTTCCTTAGTCCAGTCAAGTCACAGTCAATATTAGTCAAGTCACCGTTGATCTTCCAGAGTCAAGTCAAGGTTGATCTTCCAGAGTCAAGTCACAGCTGTTCTTCATGAATCAAGTAAAATCACAGTTGCACATCTTGACTACTCACATCTCAGCTGATTGTCCAGAGCCTTCTCATATCTCAGCCGATCGTCCAGAGCCTCGTCAGGTCTCTGCCAATCATCCAGAGCCTTGTCACATCTCCGCTGATCTTCTAGAGTGTCATCATGTGACATTGGTTCACTGTGTCTCATCTGTTCATCCTGAATCCTATAACTCCCTGTCTGTTGCACCCAGAGCCTTGAGGTCAGCTCTTCAGTCTTCCAGACTGGCATCCAGCATAGAGGATTCAATGCTGTCAGCACATGCAGCTGGTATCCTTAAACCAGTGCACTCAACCCTTCCTTTTCAGGAACTAATTCCCTTGCCTGCAGCACTTCCCATGTGGGGGATTGCTTTATGGTGTGTTTGGGCTGCATACACCACCACTGAAACTTTATAGATTGTGGTGCTCACTGTCATTTCACCAGATGTAGTGCTACAAGATCCTCCCGAGGTAGTGGGTCATGCTGCCATGTTTCCAGAGGTGATGGCACCTGCTGCAGCTTCTCCAGAGGTGGCGGCCAATGCTGCAGAATCTCCTGAGGCGGCGGCGTTCGCTTGAGCCCCTTGGGCGGTGGTGGCACCCAGCAATACACTCTCAGTCTGTCATGTCATGATCAGAGAGACCATTGCTGACCTCTCCCTATGCACTAAGGGTACTGCTGAACCTCCAGAGGTGGTGGCATTCGCTGCAGAACCTTCAGAGGTGTCGGTAGTATCCACCTGTGAAACTTCGTCCTGCCCTATCACGGCTGTGGAGGCAGTCTGTGAACTCTCGTCCTGTCCTGTCACAGCTATGGAGGTTGTCCATGAATTCTCATCCTGTCCTGTCATGGCTATGGAGGCCGTCCATGAACTCTCATCCTGTCCTGTCATGGCTATGGAGGCTGTCCATGTACTCTAGATATGTCATGCCATGGCTATTGAGGCCATATTTGAACTCACTGCCTGTCCTGTGATGGCCACAGAGGCCGTCCATGAACTCACTGCCTGTCCTGTCATGGCCATGGTTTCTATAGTAATTGATTTGCTTCTCTCTCCTCGTTATCTCATTATTCTGTCAGTATGCAACTCAGTCTCACACCACCATTCACTGCCGAGTATTGTTTAGCCCATGCTGTCTTATTTCCTACCTTGTCTTGCCTCCGTGTTTTGGATTATTTTCCCCTAATTTTTGGATTTACCCTTTGTATTACCCTGTCTGGAAATTGTTCACTCATCGAAGACCCATGCTTGCCCTAGGACTATTCTTGTGTCTTGCCCTCGATATACCTGTTTACCATTGTTTGACCTATGCCTGTTATGACCACGTCTCTGACCAATAAATGCTTGCACATGGATCCGCCTTCTCCAGTCTTGTCGGCTCAGTGACAACCCCTCAAGTTACAGTGACAGCCCCTTGCGGACGACTGCGGCGCACAAACAGAATCAAAATAAAAATCCAGGCCTGGTCCTCTCTCGTCCTTGTCATTACTCTTCCTTTTATCCTTATGGAGCTCCTCCATGGGTCTTGAGACCAGTGAGTGGTACAGATGTCACTCATTTTCATTTACTAAATTTGCTCCATTACCACGGCTCTCGGCCCCGCCCCACTCATCACAACAACATACAAAAAAGGAAACAACCTTGCTGGACACTGCCCAGGACTGGAAACTGCAGGTTGATCTGGACCAGATGCTCAGCTTTCCGTCTGAGATAATTACAACTAACCTCAGGCCAGATCTAATACTGTGGTCAATCTCACAACAGTCCTTCTTCATTGTGAACTGTGCCATGGGAGGCTACAATTGGTGAATCAAATGAACGTAAAAGGCTGAACTATATTTTATCTATATAAGATCTATATCTATTTATATTATATCAGCCAAAGCAGTACAATGGGGCTGGCAAACCCAATTGCTTCCCGTAGAGGTTGGGTGCAGAGGTTTTGTAGCCACAGCAACAACCAGGCTACTGAAAGGGATGGGAGTCAGAGGACAAGCCATTAGGTCGCTGTCAGAGGCTGCTAAACAAAGCAGCAACTGACTGTGGCTAAAAAGGAAGAATCCCTAAATGGACTGCAAAATTACCTAAGGGGGTAAAAGCAGAGAACAGCACACCTAGGATTCCAAGTGTTGCTTTAGAGCCCTTTGGAGGTGTTGTGGGCCTATCAACAAAACACCAAGGAAGGAGGGGCACACCTGACGACCCCAATAAAGTGATTACCCCTACTCCTCACTCAAGATGCTGACAGAGTGCTTATTATTCTAAGGAATTGTAATATCAAGTCCTATGCTGCTCAACTTTGACATTTACAATGATTGACCACTACACTGCACAATTGACTAGTCAGAATCAAGTATTATATAAAATATAAAAAATACTTGATTAATGTACAGGTTAAACTCACTGCTTGATGAGATGAGATAAACACAGTCCTTGTCTGCAGGCTGAAGTAGTTGAAGAGAAACAAATTCACTACTTTGGCTGCTGACATCATTAAAGGCAGAGCAGAAAATCTGACTGTCTTCAGTGATGTTTGAGCAATGGAGATAGAGATCGGTGGATTGGTGCAGGACAATGTGGTTTGGGTGTCCAACTCTGTACCAAGTGTACCGCACATCCGTTCCTCTCTCACTCCAACAGCGGAACACAGATGGTTGACCCCAGCATGTCATCTCTGGGGAACTGAGAGGCCAAACGTTCGGTTTTATTACAGCCTCTGAAATGAAATTTATATTTCTTACAGTAAAAGTCAATTTTCAAAAATAAAATGTGAACCATTACAGGTGCACTGGCCAAATGACTTAGGCTGGCTTTATCACAATGCACAAAATGAAAATAAATTCTTACCTTTTGTTACAGTGACTTGTATCCTTGTCATTATATCAGTATATATTTTGTCAATTGCAACCCAGTATATTCCACTGTCACCAAACTTTAAATCTCTTATATAAACAATCAAGCCTCTAGAAACTCTGTCAATGATTTGAGCCCGTGTTCTGTACGCAGCATGTGTGAATCCATCTGTGTCCATCAGAACTTCACATGAGGATCTGGAGTCTCCAGCACACCAGTACTTCTTGTTAAATCGGTACTGTGTTGTTTTGTAGGTGCAGGTAATAGTCAATGTGCTTCCAATTGTGGCTTGAATCTTTGTTTTATCACACTGGAACTGCACACTTACTACAGAAAAAAAGTGATAACACTATATAAACAAAGTTGATTGTCAATATATAATGTTTAATTTAATCACATTTAATGTCGGAATGAAATTAAAAGTCATCATATTTATTTTCTAAACGTATGTTATATATCTGTCTCTGAGCAATTCATCCGTGCATTTGTTTCTCTCTCTCCGCCCCGGAAGCTTTCACTCAGATGTGTCACAATACAGAAAAAATTTACTGTCTTTACTTTCACGTTCATCACGTTTCACTGCGACTTAAAGACAATTTCCATTTGACGAGGTTCATAACAGCTCTCATAACTAAAGGGGGACTAGGATGGTTGTGACACTATTTGCTTTAACATTTGTAATTCAGTTAGTTCTGCATTATTTATATCATACTTTAAAATTATTTTACATCATCGATCTGTTAAGCCGTGTAAATGAATGTAACTCTCTCAAACTAAATTTTATTTAAAAAAAAAGAGATTAGAATCATTCTAAAACGGCAAACCTGTAACAGACGGTCTGCTCTGATGTGACATTTTGAGATTTTTAAAATTTTTAGTGAAGTTTTGAGCAAATGCCACATATCAAATAAAAAAAATAAAAAAATAAAATAAGATTCACAAGAAAAGAGTAGGTACCTTCAATGATTCCAGTCCAGGTCATTAAAAATGCATTAACATGGTAGCAAATCAATATATATTTTTTCATTTTCCTGCCTAAAAGCTGTCCAATAAATTTTTGGGTGGTCATGTAAAGAGGTAAATCTGGTAGTATTACAACCCAAACCATGCCAACACTGGTCTCATTACAAATAAAACTACACTGACATCAATCTAGGTTTCATTTATGAAGCAAATACAAGGCAGCACACATAAATAGATTAGTAGAAAGAGACTTACTCTGTGCTAAAAGCAGTATATACAGGCCCTTCATACTGTTGGTGAGAGTGTGAAAACTGTTACGTGTTGAAGCACCTTGTTGCGTGCTATTTAGAGTCAAACAGGATGTAAGGTAGTCATGGACAAACTGTGGTTTTCAAATGGCAATTTAGGGTCTTTCAATATGCTGACAAACTGTATGTATAAATGAAGACGAGCAATCCTTAGTAAGTTTAGAAAAGTGAAAGAGCACTCTTCATGCATAACTTTAAAAGAATAAGAATTATAATACAGAGAATCTAACCTTTTTTGGTGAGGTTAGAAGGAGCATTTTACAACACAGGAAAAGGTCAAAGACTGCAAATTTTCTAAACAGCCACTAGATAAAACATGTACCTTCCTGGTACTTTTTTTTTTTTTAAGATTTTGATTAGTAATTGATTAGTAATATATATACACGTGTGTGTGAAAGACTAAACTTATATTTTCTTGTCATTTTAAGGTCAAAGACTGCCATTTAACTAAACAGCCACTAGATGGAAGACTTACCTTCTAAAGACCTTTTCCAGTATAAAAGCTTGATTAATAAATGATTTGTGATGTATATAAAACATATACATATATTACTTGTGTGTGTGTGAAATGTAAGTAGAAAGTAAAACAGTAATTATCTACTCTTTTTTTTTTTTACGTAGCTATATCTCTTTCAGTGAACGTACAGTCATGTGGTATAAAAAATGTTATCTACAGAGCTGGGTAGTAACTGATTGTAATCTTGATTACGTCATGAAATTCCTAAAATTAAGTGCTTGTAACTTTTCATATTTTATATTTTCTTTTCTAAAATAGCCTACCACTAATATACATCTTCCAGTTTTGTGGGAATTAATACAAAGACCAATTCATTACTTTACCTTTACCAGTTCATTACACAGAAAACTGAGAGGAAAAGCATTTGACCACTAGATTTACAAAAATCAGTTCAGTTTCAACATGATTTCTAAACATTTCAGCAATGCGTCAACTAATGATGATTCATTTTTATTTGAATTATCACTCAGTAGGTTAATCATGGACGTCTTGGGAAGGCTTTTGTCTTTCAAACACATTTATGTATTATTATTATTACGTATGCAATGGAGAGATTCTCAAAAAAAATGTTGTCAGCTAATATATTTATTTTGGAATACCCCTGAGATTTTAAGGTAATAAGTTAATAATTAAGTATCATATTTGCATGTTATCGGTTTGGGAAATCGTGATGTAATATAATCCTTAATGTACTTCATGTTGTCAGTAACAACAAATGGAATATTTTCTTTTTCTTCGCATTTTTATTTAAAATTGGTAAGATTATCCTTTTTTAAATGAATGTGATAAACAAGCTAGCTGGCTAGGTGAAAAGTAATCTAAAATGAATCTAAAAAAATACACACACACACACACACACACACAAAATAATACATTTTAAATAGGTACATCTCCCGGTGCGACAAATTCCTGTTTAAAAGTAATTAATAGTTATAAAAGAATTAATTTGAAGAATTACATTTTGAATAATTTTTTTTATTTTTTATATCATTTAAGCATGTCACGTTGCAATTGGGACACTTCTGTCACTGCCTGAATTATCAGGTCAACCACCTGAATACCAAGAGCCACATAAGTACAGTATCTCTCTGGTGTGACGACATGTACACATTCTCTAAATTCTAGTTCATTCACAACTGCTTTAAATGTCATCAAACTGGCTTGGCCACTTTCAACAATGAAGCAAATGACTGACTTTCTCACTATTCTTTTTTTTACATACAAGCGCACACCCACCCACAAAAGCTTCCTGTGTGGGGGTATGGGCTCTAAGACCTTGTGCTACAAAGTGTTGGACAGAAAGCAACAAGCAGGCAGAGAAAAAAAGGCCACAGACAGACAATAAACGCATATGCAACAATGAAAAAAGCGAGAGAAGCTGAAGTTAGAGATGGAGGGCGGAGAGGGTCCCAGTGATACTTCGAGCTGACCAAAGAACCTGTGAACTGTTGCTGCCACTGCTTCCGTGACGCCACATCGCACAGTTCCTCAACTCAGCTACAGACCTACAAGAGACACACGCAGACAGAAAGTGAAAGATGGACTCTTTTCAGAAGCCCACTGATCTCCCCTATCTCTGACATGACGGAGGAAGCTTCTCACACATCATGCCATGGATGCCCAAGCCCACATTCTGAGGGACCTATTGGTCAAAATCGCCAGCAAGGAAGCAGGAGAGGAAGGAGCAGAGAACGGCTTTGCCGGAGAGTTTTTGGTAAGTTATTAAAAAGTTGAAAGATGGCAGGGTTTTGTTTGAGAAAAAGAAAGTGCGTCCTCAGATTCATGTCATGTGACAGTGCATAGGTTGCAAAAGAAGCCAGCATACACCTGTATGAGGTAATTGTATGCTAGGCTAAAAACAAACCTGCTTTTTTACATTACATGCAATGTTTGTGTGGCTATGGGACATTTTGTAAATCAATGAACTGTGATAATAAAAAAACATTAGCATTGCATGTTCCAAAAGTAAACTAAAAATAAAACATGTCTGGGCAGTGAGTTGAGGTAATGGCTTAAATGGTTAAGCATGGACTTCCTCTTCTTAAAACAGTGCCTCTTACTTTAGGCTTTTGTGCAATAAGTTTTAATGCGATGTGGTTATTTATTACCAAACTAATTTATTATTGAATCTATGGATGACTGTCTACAACAAGGGACTTTTGGACCCCAAAGTAATCGTTTGTCTCACTTCTGCTTAGATTTGTGTTCCAAAATAACCTTTATATGCTATATTCCCCTCATAATTCAACTGTTGGATGTTTCATGTGAACAGTCAGGGTGACTGAGAGGAAGTTACCCATGACCCATCCTGAGCTGTCACTCGCTGATTAAAACTTTACACAAAAGTGACAAATGCAAAAATGCCAATTCGCTTAAAACGTTTTTTATTTTTAATTTTAGGCGTATTATCATTTACATTTATTTACTTGCCAGACACTTTCATCCAAATCAGCTTACAGTGCACTTAGAGTGAAACAGGATGTTAGGCAGTGATGGATGGACTGTGGTTTTCAAAAAACAATGTGGTGTCTCTCTGTATGCTTATATAAGGACATTGTATTTGAATAGAAGTACTTCTATTTCTCCACCTTAATTAATCCAATGCAAACTTAAAAAAAAGCATGTCTTATCACTGTTTACTACTAGGAACTAAACTCATGGCATTGGCATCGCTAGTTCCGTGCTGTTCTTCTACATTAACGATAGTGGAACAAATGTGAGTCTACAAAGCAGCATTATGAGGAAATTGTTCTGAAGGGGAACTTTTAGACACATCATCTAAGCCAGAATATCCTCTAAATCAAAGGTTTCCAAACTAGGGACTCACAAAAGATTTGTGCCTATTATTGAGTATTTTGTGAATTACATTCAGTAACAGTGAATTCGAAAATGATATTGTAGCATTACAAAAACTACTGTGACTGAAGAGCTTAGACATTCTGGTGGATTATCCATTACAGAAACAAAAAATACTGTAATAAAATAGCAATACTGTTAGCTTAGGGCAGCTGTGGCACAAACTTTACATTGGGTGGTGGTAGTTTAATGAAGTTGTTAAGCGCTGGACATAAACATATCTGTAAGGGCTAGATATATTAGTTAATATATGAAAGTGATCCAATTTCTAAAAGATTTTATCTCTGTTTTTACTTCCTATGCATTTAGTTTATGTAAACGTATGACACATATTACATTAATGTATGGGCGTAAAGGAAAATATTAAGCAAATATATTTTAGGAAGTATACTCTGTGGTTATTTGGGGTTACATATTTGGGGTCATTAGCATCTAAATGTTTTAAAACCCTGGCTGTAAAAGAAGCTTACAACACTGGACAGTCAAACAACGAGCATCACTCCATTTTTAAGGCTTAAAGGCTTAATGTATCACCAAGTTACATGTTACTCTTATATCTTTAGTTAAAATGCCATCCTTAATGTACTCAATAAAGAGTGACACATCTGTACACATCTGTATTTGCTAAACCCTGAAATACCAAATCGATTAATGCCTGTCTTTGCCACTACAGCTTTATCCTGTCCTACAGAACAAAACATGCTCTTTAGTCCAGCCTGAATGCTAAAAAGTGTCTTTTATAGTCGTCAGCAGCTGCGAAGTGTCTAGCTTGTGTTTTCATGTTCTCAATGTGAAACCAGGCCATGAGGAAGACCTCGGAAGACCCCTTCTGCTTGCTCAATCGCATAAAGAGGTCTCTTCCTACTCCGACGAAGAAAAAAAAGAAGCACTTTCAGACATGCTGCTCTATTATCTCTATCAAAGCGCTGCCAAACGAGACTTCTGCCAGAGTAGTGATTTGAGTCGCTTACAAATGGAGTGTTTACAGGAAGAGAAACTGTCTATTTGGCAGAGCATGGAAACCTAAGCTCCCATCACACTGAGAACAGAACTACTGGCCCTCAATACTGGACTGCAATTTACACCCACACAGGGCACATGTATGTAGAGAAATGTCCAGTCTCATGGTATGGGCTGGTTCCTCATACGCAGTCCTGGTTGTTTCAACTCAGAAATCCCATCCAAATCACTCTTGCTATATTTGCTCATGGTCTGTTGGGCTCACAAATTTCTCGTAAGCTCAGCTGTGGTCGGAAAGTCTGTTGGTCTGTTCAAGGTGCTTGTGCGTAGAGACACACACAGGAGAGTGATGGTACATCCCACATGCAAATATTGAGGCACACTCACTCGCGCATACACAGCCAGACTTAACTAGTTTTCACAGATCTTAACCACAGGCCTTCAAACTTTAGAGTGTTATAGTCTCAGATCACAGATTAGACGTCAAATACATGACAAATAAGAGTTTCTGAAACACATTTGGCTCTGTCTTTAAAATAAATATTTTCAGCATTAACATGTCTGCCCTGAACTTCTTGCTTTGGTCTATTTGCAATATAAGCAGAAATTAAAATGACAAAAAAAAAAAAAAAAGTTTTACTGCACAAAATGATACAAAATCATAACTGAATTTTCTGTAACTTGGTCAAAACAGAAACTGAAGAGACAGTCTACTAAATATCGTGCCGAGAAGACGTACCCCACCACAGCCGCAGACAAACAAGAAAATGCGAAGAAGAACAGATACAAAGACATTGTTCCCTGTGAGTATCACATCTGACTATACACACTACAGTATGCCATAATATACTGTACAGTACTGTTTCCTATGAAATATTATACACAACAAAGAACACATACTCTACATATGGAAAGCTAATATCTGTAAAGTGATATCTGATGAACAAGCAGATTTACATTCACTGCAAAAGCATCCTATTAAATTTAAGGGGGGGAAATTCAGCACAAAAATACATATGGGATGGCATATTGGTGCATGTGTATATTTTACATTATAAACATATATTTCATTAAGTTATACAATGTTAAAATATCAGTCTGCTTGAAGTACCAAAATCTGCTTATACTGTAAAATATACCAATAACTACACTAATACAGGTGGCAAAATAGTGGCTTGTCCAATACATGGCTAATGCTTACACATCATACACACAGAGACAAAACATCAGTAGTGTAACACACAACACTAAAATAACGTCATAAACATTAACTAAATAACAGAAAATGTAACACCTTCATTCACTGTTAAAAAAAAAAAAAAAAAAACATTTTAAATGTAAAATATATTTATGTGAATAGTGGGTCTTCTGGTAGTGTCCTTTTTACAGCAAATTACACTTTTTTCAAAACTAAAATTTTTCAGTTAAACCATTTACAATTAACAGGGTTGTTTAAACACAAAACTGCAAAAAACCTCAGACATTTGGCTATTTCTTAGTCTCTTCCTGTTCAAGCTTGTACTATTCTGAACTTTGTATTGTTAGCACTTCTCACGGTATTACCTCCGCTTGTTGTTTTTCTTAGTTGTAAGTTGCTTATATAAATGTGAGAAAATTGTCTGTCAAATGCATACATGTTTTTATGTTAGTTTTATGTTATGTCAGTATTCTGTAAAAACTGCAAGCCTTTCTAAATCATACAAAAGTTCTCTAAATGTCTATAGTTAACATCTGACAGGAAACGTACTGTAGAAGTGTACTGCAGTGGAACAAACATCCTAAAAACATCTTCTAAATGAAAATGCGTACATCAAATAGACGTCTGTGTGATGTATTTGTATTTGCACTAAATCACATTAGGCAAAGCCAAAGAAAAACATGGATAGAAATGTAGGAGATCAACACAAGATTTGAGAAAACAGCAGTTGTATGTAAACCACGAAAAGCGTTGATTGTGAAGATAAGATGTGCTAAAGATGCTGATGGCTGTATTTTTTCACAGTTGATCACAGCAGAGTAAAACTCTCCCTCATCACTTCCAAACATGACACCGATTACATCAATGCTAGTTTTATTAAGGTAAGGAAGCACAAGAAAGCTTTCATGCTATACACGTTTAAACACAAAGAGATCTATACATTGATCAGATTCAACAAAACATGCTTCAGCAATGACTAACAAAATGTCAGTGCTGTTCAGGATTCAGTAAATACTGCCATTTGTCCTGTATTTATTTCAGGGAGTGTTGGGCTCTAGGGCATATATTGCCACACAAGGCCCGCTGCCAAACACTGTGCTTGACTTCTGGAGGATGCTGTGGGAATACAACGTACAGGTGAGAGCTTGATTATAGCGTATGACCATTTCACACACATTCCACTTCCTGTAGAAAAGAGGTTCAACCTGCTAGATGAGCTTCGGTCAGATCACACAATGAATCTCTCTTTCTGCAGGTTATTGTGATGGCTTGCCGGGAGTTTGAAATGGGAAGGGTAAGTTTTAACTGACAGTGTGTTATAGGGGAAATGTTGACAGTCACTGTGTTTTAAAGAAATCTTTTTTATTAACCACATCCTTCTTGCCTCAGAATGGTGAAGCAATTGCATCAAGCCTGACATTTTCTTCAACCTCTTTTTTTTTTAAATCTTGAGCTCCCACCCTTTCAAAACGTTTGATACGAGTACAGTGCTGCCATGCACTCAGCGTATTCATTTTCAGAGCGTAGAGAGAAGGGAGCAGTTGAGATTGAATGCTGCTTTTACTCTTTCTTTCAGAAAAAATGTGAGCGTTACTGGCCAGAGTCAAAGGATGATGTGTTTGTGTGTGAGCCTTTTACCATATACTATGTAAGAAACACCCCTTTCCTCACTCACACCACACTTCCTGTCCTTGTTTTATTTGAACTCACACACATATGTTCACGCCTGATTCTCAGTATTCACGCAGTATCTAAAACACAAAATCTAGAACCACTATGTACGATACAAAAAAACACATCGCGTTTTCCACAACATCACTATGTTTTCTTAATATGTTGACATTTGTAACAAACAAAAATGTTACTTATTAGAAAAAAAGACAAATTATCAGTACTATATTAGATAGCGGTATGCTCTCGATTTTACTTTTAGATTACCTTTTTCAATTTGTAGGACTCAACTGAATTAAGAAATGTTGGTTTTAATATGAAGTAATTTCATATTTTCACCTGTATTATGAGTAAGGGTTAAAGAAATGTCTATAAACTTTTAAACGGATAATATCCTGGCAGAAAAGTTTTTTTTTTTTTTCTAGGGATTTTTATCTTTTTTAGTGTGAAGTGTATCTTTAAAACACTAGTAATATAATACAACTTCTAAATGTAATCTTTAGCCAATCTCAAACATGAATGTCAGTGTTGCTTCACATTGTACTTTATAATTTTGTGCTGCATGCTTAAATTAAATTGTCACACTTAAACATTTTTATTTTCAGTTTATTATTTTGTATTCATTTAGACAAAATAGTCGAAAATAGTTATCAGCTTATTGTGTCAACCAGAATTTTATATTGGTGCATCCCTTAAAAACAACGATGTCATATTTATTCTGCACCCTTTAACACTAGTTAAGATCTTTAATCAATTTTCACTATTGAATAACATTAGCCAAATTATTATCTGCAAATTACTGATCCATTGAGCATTGCAGTCATGCACATTTGATTTTGTTTAGGAGTCTGATGAGGAAAAGGGAGAATATTTGACACGGACACTGAAGGTGACATTTAAACAAGTAAGTGACATTTCAATGATCTTAATTTCAACTAACTGAATAATATTCAAAGCTAACCCTTTACCATCTTTATAGTTTATACAAAATTTCATTTATACAGAAACATTGCTTTTTTTCCTCCTAGCTTTTAAAATAAAACCATAAAAAAAAAAAATCCCCCAATGTTCTGAATGATTAGTTGTTTGCAATTATAAACTGATCGCTGGATGTGTTCCCACTTCAGTCAAGTTTAATGAATTAAAAAAATACTGCGTTAGGTTAAACATTGTGTTGTGGTGACCTATGACTCGTCCAAACATGTTTTTTTTTGTTGTTCTTGAAAATGTAATTGCGTAAGAGTATGCAGTATTCAGCTTTAATAGTGAAAAAGTTCTGAGAATTGGCTGACATTGTAGTGGAACAAACATAAAGACAGACAGGTTTTGTGGCGATGAAAGAAAACCACCAAAATATGGTGGTTTAATAACTAGAAACCAGGTTACCAGAAACAAACAAACAGTCTATATTCCACCGGTTATTTCCAGGAGTCTCGGACACTGAAGCAGCTGCACTATGTGAACTGGCCAGATCACGGAGTACCCGACTCCATTCCTGCCATCCTGGAGCTGCTGCAGGACATGCGGATTTACCAGGATCATGATGAGATTCCCATCTGCATTCACTGCAGGTAAACACCTGTATCTGCTGGAATTGACTGTTAGGTTTGATTTTGCAATGATTGCATTTGAGGGTAAATCAAGCTACTCTCAAGGGACTATCAACCTAAGTTTTTCAAAAGTGAGATGAAAGAATTGTGTTTTCACTGTGCCTCATTCTCTTGAAACTCTTGGATTTGCAGTGCAGGCTGTGGAAGAACAGGTGCATTGTGTGCCATAGACTATACCTGGAATCTATTGAAGAGACAGGTAAAAACATCTTCCTGAACTTTCATTATACTGACAAACTATCATCAATATTCAGACAAGGTGCCGATCTTATTTGCTCTTGTTTAGATGATACCAGAGGATTTCAGTATCTTTGAACTGGTAAAGGACATGCGCACACAGAGGCCCTCTGTGGTTCAGACTAAGGTAAACAACTTAGTTTCTCCCTAAATTGCCATAACCAATAAAAACAAAAAGTCTCTATTTTACCTAACGATAATTTCTTCTCCTCCTAGGAACAATATGAACTAGTATACAGGACAATCAAATTGCTGTTGGAGAGATATCTGGCAGCGATGGATGAATCAAACAGAGAGGTAAGATATGCTATCATTTTTACTTACTCTTTATTTACACAAATATATAAATACATAATTTGATTTCTCACTGATTTTGCTTCACATTTATGACAGATTATACAACATAGTCAGAGCATTTATATGGCAAGGTTTTTTTTTGTTTGTTTTTTGCATTGTTCAGTGAACAATTTAATTTGATTCTCAATCAGGTCCCAGCTTCCTCTTCTCCCGTCACCTTAAGCAGTGGAAGTGAGCTCATGGATTTCAGCGACTCTGAATCAGAGACTGGGACAGACTTCAGAGGATTGATTGATATGGGGTGCAGGTATTAAGAATTTCTCATTTTAATAAAATGTATACAAATTTTAGAGGAATAGTTCAGCCAAAAACGTAATTAATTCTTTCATCATTAATTTACCTTTCCACAGATGAATAAATAAAAATTTTTACTAACTTTTTGAGTACCATAAGGGCATGGTGTTTTTAAGATGCTTACCGAGTTTCGTAACAATATGTCATTGCGTTCGTAAATTATAGCATTTTATGACCAAATTCAAAATGGCCGACACCCAAAATGGTTGACAAGGGAAAATAGATATCATTTGACTTGGCATGATGCATTGAATCTAAAGCGAACAGTTTTGTCATTTTTTGCCCAACCATTCAGAAGTTATAAGAACCATATTTCCAGACCACTAGGTGGCACAGTGCCGAAACGACGCAGGTAGTCTCAGGTCATGCTTGTTATAACACACACCAAGTTTGGTCTCAATATGCCTAAGCGTTGTGGAGATATAGCCTCACATGTATTTTTGCATGGTTATCATAGAATTCTTTTATGTGTTATTCAAGAATGGTTGGACGAATCAACTTGAATTCCAGAATTTTTTCCAGCATGGTCTGAAGATAATCTGGTTATATTTTTGTGACAATTGGTGCAATGGCCTAGGATGAGTTCACAAAAAGTAGGTTTTATGAACAATTAAAAATAGCGAAAGAACTAAACCTTGCGATTTAAAAATTTTGGAGTTCATTCAACTCGGCATGAGCCAAAAGTTATTAGTATATACATGAATGCAAATTTGGACAAGTGGTGGCACTAGAGAGTTTGAGTTAGAGACTCCAAATTTGCAATAGTGACTTTACTCACTGTCCTCTATATCAGTGTGCCAAATTTTTACCTGATGGAGCACATTGCATCATGCTGTAAATCATAGTGTTGTAAAAATATGATTTTTTTTATTTTTTACAAAGCTTTATTTACACGTTTTGATTTTCAATTCTTTGTGCTTTAAAAATGAACATTATTTTCAGAATTTTTGTGGTGACTCAAATTAAAGGTATAGTCGAACCAAAAATTAAGTTTTGTATACAGCACAGGAAAACCAATCTCCGTTTTGGCTTATATTGAAATCCTCCAATATGTTTTATTTACAAATCCTTGTTTTGTACTTCTAATTCGTGACCAGTGTTTAGTTTTGCTCTCTCGTCTGCACTTCCGTGTTTGTCACTTCCTACATCATTTATTTTGCTTTTAAATTTTGACCACCATTCACTACCATTATAAAGCATGGGAGAGCCAGGACATTCTGTATTCATCTAACTGTATTCATCCAACTGTATTCATCTAAAAGAAGAAAGTCATATACATCTAAGATGGCTTGAGGGTGAGAAAATTATGGTGTAATTTTACAAAAATATACATACTTATCTTTGCAACAATTCAATTTACAACACTTTAATTTTTTTTTACTACCAAATCATGCAATATCAAAGTAATTTAACTTGCACTGGAAAGCTTTACTATGTTTGACCCTTAAACATGGTGTGTTACACTTAGCCTCAAATACCACACCAAAGAGGTATTAGAGATTTAGTGTGCATCAAGGGCACGAGCTTTATCGTTTTTCAGATCTGGGGCAGTCTGCTGCACTTATTTTCTGTTGCATGTATGCATTCTCAAGTGGCCGAGATAATAATTGTGGGTACTGGGACAGGCCCAATGATTGGTGCAGTTTCACTGAAATATTATTGCAATGCAGACCAAATACATCTAAACAACACAAGAACAGGATGTGTATCCTTATGCCTTTTATGTTGTATCTTTCAGTTCAGTTAAAAAAAAATGACAGTGTGAACGCTAAGCAAACTAGGACTAAATGTATAATTCTTTTTTGGTCCAGACCAAAAGAACCAAACTACAATTGTAAACCTATCTTAAGACACATTGCGACTGTCTTTGTGGCATTCCTGATCATATTTTTTTTACTGTTTTGATAGGAATAACGAGATGGAAATCCCTATAAATGAACTCAATCACATCACACACAATGTCACCTCTTGGTCACAGTCTCATTCAGAACCATTCAGTCAAGAGTTCATCCCCACAAGACTCAATCCTGCAGACATGCTCAATACAATGGGTGAATGGAGCCAGATTACAGATCAGAGGTCATTCAGAGCAGCAACTCCTCAAACAGACTTAACAACCTGTGGATCTCAAAGAACGGAGTCATCCACCAGCTTCAACACTGATCTCTTCCACGCTGCATCCTCAAACTATCCCATCAGCCTAGAACAGGAGCTGAGGCCAAGTATGAAGCATCTGGAGTGTGAAGAAATTCAAGATATCAGTCCTGCTGGCACAGACCACAACCCCATCATCCCCAGCACAGTCTGTTACACTGTGGAAGATCCTTATTTTGGCCCTGAGTCTCCACCGGTTTGCAACAATCACAGTGTTATAGACTCTATAATTCACGAAGCACTGATGGAGAACCTCTGTTTCACAATACCTAGTTTAACCCTTAATAATCAGGTGTTAGAACTGCCAAAACCAGACAGAGGTATGAAAACCTATGGCTATTTTAGCAATTGATTTCTGAAAACTATTAATGCTGCATCACTTATGATACTTATAATTTGCATAAAGGTGCAAATAAACCTTCATCCGATGAAGAATCTCCTCCTCCTTTGCCAGAGCGAACCCCAGAGTCATTTATACTGGCAGATGAAATGAACGGTTAGTCCAATTTAAGGTCTAAATGTCTATCCTCCCCATGCTATTTTAGCTGCATCTTATATACTATTAAAGTATTTTTATTAATATCATGAACTGCCTTTCATTTTATATTAGTTTAATTTTATGTGCTCTTGTCATTTTTATTAGATCTTACTTTAAAATTTCTGTTTATTTTTAACTGATTTTATTTAAGTTTTAGTTTCAGTAATTTGGTAACACTTAAAGCATATATAACGTGTATAACGCATCAAGGTATTCATAATAAACGGAAATTATATCGTTACATAAATAATTGTAAACAATATTTAAACGTATTGTAACATTTGCAGATTCCACTGTTTATCATGAATTTTAATGCATCATACTTTCTAAAGATCTTAAAATTAAGTATTATTAGGTTTTATAACTGTGGTTATAATTATATATGAAAGCATGCATCATGCAATGTATGAAAAGGGTTATTGAAATGTTAGAACTAATATTTTTTATCTAATATTTAAATCTTCTGTTATTTTAACTTTATTTCAGTCACTGAAAATGGTTTTAATAATAGATTTATAAGTTATACTAACGATAACAACACTTGTTCTCACTTACATAAACTGAGATTTCAAGGCATACAAATTGCTCCAGTACATTTTCTATTAATTTAAAGAAAGTAAAAGATTTTTTAATACTGTATGTGGTTTTGTTTCCAGATATCAGTGAAAACACTGAAATGTTGACACTGGTGATCCCAACCACAACCAGCTCAGAATCCGAGAGCGTCAATAAAGGTGAGAATTATGCACACTTGAAAATTTGTGTCTAGATTTGATGGACAGCACCTGTAAATGTTCACTTTTCTCTAAAAAGATACCCCGCCTTCACCTGTGCCCCCACTGCCTGAGAGAACTCCAGAGTCTTTTGAAATGGCCACAGATGAGGGTATGATAATGATGGGCAGGGATGAATCTATAACACATTTCATGTCCTCACTTCTTTGTACGTTCTTTGTATCAAACTCTCATCTAATATTCAACAGATTTGGTCCAAAACATGACAGAGGAAAAGCCACAGGATGTTGTAATGAGAGTTGGGAAATCTCTAGAATGGTCTGGGCATACAAATGAGGCTCAGACAGACATGAAGCGATCTTGGTCCAGAAGCAAGGTGAGAAGATGCAGGGTGTACAGCCTGATTAATAATTTTAGAATATTAATAGAACACACCAGCCTAAACAATATAATTATTTTCTATATTCCAGAGCTTAAAACTTAGAATGTCACTTCCTGGTAAGTCAGTCATATATATTTAGTATTTCTAAGTCATAGAAAAGACAGCAGCAAACCAGTAAGATATTAATTCTGGCTACACCTCTTTGACAACTTCCTCATATTTTTTTTTTTTTTTTTTTTGCTGCAGCATCATCTTCTCCACTCAGTCCTATTCTGATCACAAGTCACAGTCCTCCTCCCCTAATGTACAAACAACCTCAGGGTAAGGCTTAACAGGAATAGTGTATAATACAAATTTAACTTATACTCTGCAGAAATTCACAGTTATAGATATGGTGTTAAAGCTATGTGACATTAAGCAAGTGAAAACATGAAAAAGCATATCTAAGGCAATTTTAAAATGTGTCTACCTTCAACAATGACTACAAAAAAAAAAAAAAAAAAAAAAAAAAACATGCAAACAAGATAACATACAAACCCTCACAAATGTCGAATTTTGGGAGTCGAGGAAGGAAGCTAGGTGACGAAACCTTACGTAGCCTACAATATTAATATCTGAGCTGAATGCTAGCTGAAGTGGTCGCTCATAATAAATACGCTTCATCATCGCATATTTCATGAATAATGACTGTCCTTGTGTTCACTTACCTCTTGTTTCAAAGATAGGCGTCATACTGTTTAAGGATTGTTGTGAACTGAGCAATCTTTTAGTGGACGTCAATGACTTGCATAAATAGACAGTTACTGATCGCCACCTACTGGTAATAAGGTAATTTACAGAAAAAGACAAGACATGAATCGCTAAACAAATCCAAACGAGTCTTTTTTTCCCTTTTTTGAATAACAACATTCACAAGAATTTAGTAAAATACCTGCCGATTGTTTATCACATTTTTACATAAATTTAAATTTTTACATAATTTATAATTGGTTCTTAGGACATTTTAAACAAAGTAGAAATTCAAGTGGCTTAAAGGTGAATGACAATACTGTAACTTTCTTTCTCTATTATACTTGTTCTAAAAAAAAAAATAGGAGTTTAAGGAAGTTCTGTCAGTGTCATTTTGGTTGATTATTTTAATATAGGCTATATTTACTTCCTATTTTTAACTTTAGAATCTCTACACACCCCAACACCACGTGAGCAGGCATTCAACTCCGTTCCTGTGACAGGTAGCTACTGTGTATACTATCACATACTCCATTGTGTAACTGTTCAAATTATAATCTTCAACATATTAACATCAACACTACGTTTTGTGGTTTTGTTTCATATAGAAAGTGTAACTCCACCACTTCCTGAAAGAACTCCAGAGTCTTTCATTTTTCCCACGGAGAAAGGTGCAGTATACAGAACTTACAGTATACAGGGAAAACTTCGTTTTTTTTTAACAAGCTGAAAATCCAGGTTTTTTTTTTTTCTTCATTAAAGTGTCCGACAGCAGCGCCCCCTGTCAGCCAGCTGAGGAAGAGCAGCAGAGACTGAGAGTGGGCACGTCTTCTGAATGGTCAGGCAGCTCTCAGCCCAGATCATCCCTGGATCATTCTTGGAGCCGAAGCAAGGTTACATTATTTACCTTTAAACTATTGCCAGCCTACAGACTTTATAGACATGATCTAGAACAGGAGTGCCCAAAATCAGTCTTGGAGGGCCGGGGTCAGAGTTTAGCTGTAACTTGCCTCAACAACACACCTGACGGGAAGTTTCTAGTATGCCTAGTAAGAGCTTGATTGGCTGGTTCAGGTGTGTCTAATTGGGGTTGGGTCCAAACTCTGCAGGACCCCGGCCCTCCAGGACCGAGTTTGGGCACCCCTGATCTAGAAGAAACATACCTCTAATTTAAGCTGTACAGAAATGCTGTGTAATTATTTTCCAATTGTTTGATCAAGTATTGACTCATTCTTGCCAAAATGTGTCATTTTCTAACAGAGCGTCAGATCAAAAAGTTCAAAACAAGGTAGGCTGGTGTTTCCATTGTGTCCTCCCACACCTGAGTCACTAGTGTCATTACAACATACCATGTACAAGCAAATTTGCCCTTTCTAGTGCACTGCAGTGTAGTTTGTCACTGTGCGACAGAGATAAAGAGGCCTCACTATTATTGGATCTATGTGTGCACAGCTGTGTTTAATTTTACAGAGTCTCTATCTGTGGCTCCGCTGACTCCGCCTGTCGCTGTAGATGTAGAAACTGGGGGCCGAGGTGAGTGACACCATGTATCCCTTAACAGTGATTGACGTCAGTTCATGAAACTGCATAACCATTACTACATAACCTTTGTTTAGATTGCCCTGTGGGTAATACAGTAGAGCACCAGAAGGCACCCAGCAGCCAGCCGGCAGCAACAGGACCAACAGAGAACCAGTCGGACAAGGGAGGAGAGAAAACTTCGCTGGTCAGCAAGGCCAGGACCAAGGTTCACCTTCTGAAGTCTCTGTATTTGTTACATGTAAAGTGCATGGCATAATTAGCATGTAAAACTTAGGTTACTGATGGGAAATTTATTTTGTATTATATGTTTCCCACTGAATACACAAACTGAAAATAACCTGCCTTGAATGCACTTTAAAGGGGCCATTCACACAGAGTGATTTTTTTGTATTCCATTGCACAGCTTTTCCATAGTTTTTCTTTAGTTTAACTTTTAAAAATGCGCTCCCTACTTTGCATTTTAAACCACCAAAACTGATTAGGGGCAGTTCATACACAACACGTTTTTGCATTAAACCATGCTCACTATGCTCACTACGCTTACAAAGCTATGAGAATACTTATTGTGTGCAATGAAAACAATAATAACATGTTTAATGTTCAGGTGCAGAGAAAACATGTTGAACGTAAACAGTGTTAATGGTTCTGGGGTACTCTTCAAAATGGCAGAAGACTGTAACTCTGGAAGAAGAATTGTTGATTATTATTGTTTTCTTTGCACACAAAAATTATTTTTGTAGCTTTGTAAAATTGGTTAAAAATGGTTGAATCACTGATGTCACATGGACTATGTCCTTGCTACATTTCTGGATCTGGGAACACTGCAATTGCATTGCTGTCTACAGAGAGTCATAGAGCTCTCAGATTGGATCAAAAAATTTGATTTGGAATGACATTGAAGGTGTGTAATTAATGACAGAATTTTCTTTTTTGGTTGAACTAACCCTTTAAGGCCGTTCTCACAGAACACATTTTTGCATTCCAATGCTGCATTCCCATCATACTTATGTAAATATGCGCAAGGCAGACAAGTTTAACGCATAACTGAACTTAAAAGTAGTTGAACTTTTAAAAAAACATGTCTTAAGAAATAGACTTGTTTGACGTTGTGCTCAAGTTAAAACCAGTTAAACTTTAAAAATAAACAAACAAAACAAAAATTGCTGTACCTTAATTATTTGTTATCCAACTACCCGGCGCAGACATTTTTCAGTTAAATCACATCTATGTGCATGGCCTCTAATGTGAACAGTCCCTGTTGCTTTGGATAAAAGCATATTTGTAGCGTATGTGAAAACGTATATAAATATTATAAATGTCAATACATATTTTCTTTTGTTACAGAGTATTAAGTTTTTGAAAGGAAAACCGAAGAGTATGTATAATAACCACTTACCACTAATTCTATTAAAATAAACAAGGAAAAATTAGCTGTGTGTGGCTTGAACGTCATGTAACTGTCATTTGCAGCAAAATTGGCCCCGCCCCCGATCCCGCCCCCAGCGCCACCCTCAGGCCAGTCACCAGCCCCGCCTCAGTCTGCTCCACCACCCTATGGTGCCGCTGTTGGATTCTTATTTTGTAAGATATCGCCCTCCCTTTTAATATATATTCTAAATGACCAAACACAGTATGATTCCAAACTGATGTTCTGAGAGTTTAAAAGCTGCCACAAGATGGAGCTACTCTATTTAATATTTCTTCAGTTCTTGTTGATTCCTGGCCTGTAGGGCCAGTGACACTTTTTTCTCGCGCTGTGCCAGTGACACTTTTTTTTTATACTCCACAGCTTTTGGATCTCGTTTTGGAAAGCCGAAAGGCCCACGAAATAAGCCAGAAACATGGGTCTAAGTCCATGCTGAAGGTGAAAGAAAAGGAAAACAGCCTCACAGGACAGTTCAAAAGAGGATTTACTGAGCAAAGTTTTCTCAGAAACACAACAACGGACCTCACCACGTCACTCAAGAGATGCACATAAATAAAGACTGGGCTTTTGGCAATGACTAATTGCTTTTTTTTGGACTTTAAATATTGAAGTGTGTTGCAACCCTTATGCAACTAAAATGTATATAAATGATTACAGATGTGTAACTAAAGAGAAGAAAATAAAGGGGATGAATGTACTGAAAAGTAGACTCTTCTGTAATCTCATAGGTAACTTTTAAATGTCTTTTATGATATATAGTGCTGCAAGGTCACCATGGTCAATCAAGCTTTCCATGTCACATAACGTTGGACTTAGTAACAGCGCATTTGGTGTCATGTCTATCTGAAAGGGACGGAAATTATTGTAAATTTCTATTGTCAAGTTTGTTTTGTGACCGTATTTACCTCTGCCCTTTACTTATTTGTATATTTTCCATTTCTGATGCAGTGAAACGCTGGGTACACTCATAAAATGGTTTATTTAAAAAAATACAGAAAAAGTCTATGCATTCCATTGCATTTTTACACAATTGAAAAGATCCACATGACAGTTCTATTAAATGTAACTTAGCATTTACAAAACAATACTTTGACTATGTTCATAATTGACAGTCTAATTAGTCTTTAAAAATCGATGAAATCGAAAACCTTTATACAAATATCAAACAGAGCAAATAATGAATCAAACACACAGAGCATGCCTTGATCCCTAAGTGGATTTTTCCTATATTACAAATGACCATCGAAACCTGATCAACACAAAAAAAGAAAACTAGCTGCCAAAATTGAGAAGAAACAAAGAACACTAAACATCATGTTTATTTCAATATAACAAGAAACCGTAAGGTATAAAAGCATTATCCTGTGATGCAAAGTGGAAAACAGGTCTGAAACTCAACATATGGGAAGATTCATCTCAATGGATTGGTGTTAAAGACACCAATAAAGACATCTTAAAACAATCTTAATTATTCTGGATGAAATAATAAAATGATCTTTTCTTTCATTAAGCAAAATTGTTAATCTGCAGAACCTGTAACTGAGGAATTAATATTAAATAGGGTAAATTATTTCACACCTGCCTATATAATTCGAACCCTAATTTAAAAACACTGGGAAATATAGGAAGCAGATTTATATAAGTAATTTACCACAAATGTTTCTTTTTTTTTTTTTTTTGGCATTTGGTGACCAATAAAATGGTCATTTTAGTTACTTTTGGATAATTAGAATTTGTAGCAGAGAGTATGCATGATTTTTTATGATCATAAATCCCCAATCTTTACTTATTGCCAGACTTTATGAAATTCCATCACAATTAATTCTTTGTACAACTTGAACAACATCAATAAGCTTAATAGCAGACAATTAAAGGCACTCATTTATAGAGGATGCATTTGATTAGGGAAAGCCATTAGATAATTTTGTTGAAACCATAATCAATGTAGACTGATTGGCTTGCTGGTGTGAAATTACATTCAAATCAGTCATTAACACATCTTGGAGTCAACAGAGAAGCACAACTACTGCCCATAACCCTTTCAAAAACACCAACTGCCTGCTTTGAGACTGAATCCCATTCAAAAGAAACAAGCCAACATGTGCAAAAACATTAATGACACACAACTACACTCAGCAAGTGAAAGCCAAACTGCAGTCCCTAGAATGCTTATCATAAATTACTATGGACAACATCAGATCAAATACATATGGAACAAGTGTTATGCAATAGCACTGGATATGTGCCTCCTGCAGCTGCTACTATACTCATAAATAATATTAGATGCTTTTTGAAGGAAAAAAAATGTGGGTAGCGGATTATGGGAAGAGCAACATACAACAGTTTTCTTGTACAAGAAAAACAGGAGTTTATTCATGCCTTAAGTTAATTCATATTTGCATTGACTGATTTTCAGAAAAAACAAAAACAAATCAACAAGTGCTTTAAACGGACAAAGCAACAGGATTAGTCATTCGGGGCATTTTTTTAAAAGTGCTGACAATGAGAGACAAATAAAAGAAAGAAAATAAAAGTATGATTTAAAAAGATATTTCCTTTGTGACTCTAAAACTACTCTGAAAGTATGAGCAGAATTGTGTACAAACTGAATGGAAGCTTGTTTAGATGATCCATCTGAATCAAGAGACCGTTTCCTTTACATCAAGATCATACGAACACGTCAGAATTAAAGATTCAATCAAAACCCCAAAATCTGAATGTATGGATTAGATTGCTATAAAACTTTAAAGTAAAGTAGAAGGAGACTTGACCAAATGAAAAGGCATCAGAATGTTGCCCCTGAGTGTAGGTTTGGTTATTTCCATTTCCATCTAGTTTTCTGCTAACATCCGGACATGGAATATGTCTTTCCTGTCAAAAATAAAAACATAAGAAAGCACAACGGCTTCCGCACACAATCCAGACAGAAAACAAACATGACAAATTAATTCATGACCATGATCTTAAAAGACAAAAATAAATAATTAAAATGAACAAACAAATAAACAACCCTCTTGGGGATACCAAATCCTATTTCCTGTATAGGAGAGGTAAAGCACAAGTTCCTCTTTGATAATTACTGTTATTAGTCATTCAAAAAATAATTAATTTTCCTTCAAGCAAACCAGAGAAAGATAAAATAAAAAACAAATCTCTCTCACTTTAAATCGATACCTCCCTCACTAGTCTAGCTTAAATATGTCAAATATTTCAGTGACAGTACACCATGGGGGGAAAAATAAGACTATTGTTCTCTTTTAAGATATGATTGCTGCTCTCCACTTGTGACAGGCACTTTTTTCCTTGTTTTTGTCTGTAAAAACCAATTAGCAGATCAACATGATGCAAACAACGGCCTGGGAAACAATGTGAAAAGTCCCTCTTGAGAGATAGTTAATCTAATTTATAATAATAATAATAATATATATAAACAAATATAAAACAATACTGAGTAATCAGCAAAAATATATTTCAAATTAAATACTTTGGCTGAGAAAAACCTAAAAAGTACTCACGGGTTCCTTTCCTTAACCAAAAGCTAAAACAGAAAAATATACAGTTCTTCATCTTCATTTCTAGGCAAAGTCCAGATATTCCTTTTTTTACACTGTGGAATGTCAGTCAAGTCTGTAAGGTGAAATAAAACCCCATCCCTCTGCAAAAGGAAGGATTTGGAAGTCATTTGGGGGAATCTGTGGATCTGCTGCCGTCGAGTGAGGAGTCTGATGCAGGCTCGGTGGGGGCCTGTGGAAGCATTTGCTCTGGTGTGGGCGAGGACAGAGGGCAGGGTGCTGGGACAAGAGCGGCGGGAACAGTGTGGGCAGATTTAGCCGGCTGAGGAGGTGCAGGCTGTGGCTCTCTGGGTGGCGTTGCGGGCTTCTGGAAAACCAGTTCGTCCATTTTGGCCACTCCGCCTTGAGCCGCGTCTGCTTGTAGCTGGGCGCAAGAGGTGACTTTGGTGTCTGGGTGAACAGGGGACGAAGAGGGGGGAGGACATGATGTGGAGCACAGGTCATTGGTCTTAATGTCCTTCGATTTCTCCTCCTTCTCTTCCTCGGAGTAGTACTGCTTTAGACGGATGTGCCATGCAAGGCTGCACACGGCCGAGACGGTCTTGAACTGGTGGATCACATTGCGAGGGATGAAGTAGATGTCATCGTCACAGAGCTGCATGCGGACATAGCGGATGCCTTCTCGCCGTAACTGGTTGAGTTTGGCGTCATCCACCCACTGGACACACTGTAGAGAGAGGGGCATTATGGGAATGCTGACCTATTTTATACCCGTCTACCTGTATCATCTCCACACCCGTTCAGGATCATGAATAAGTCCCTGCTTACCCAGCACCAGATAGCATTATCAGATCAGACTGTGATCTTAAGATAAACATAAATTATGTATTAGAAAAAATGAAAATTATATAAAAAAGTAGCCCCACTTATACAGTCATATGCTGGTTTCTAAAACAGTTTTTAACACTTGCTTTGACTTTAAAACTATCATAATTTTTGAAGGGGAAAAAAAATAGAGGGCTTCATTTACAAAACGAACATACAACAGAAAACTGGGCATATGGTTATTTCAACTACTGTACTTAATGACCACTTTTCTGAAACCAAATTTCAATACGGTGATAATACCGTATACCGTGATAAAACCATCAGCAATTAATCACAACATGAAAATTGGATACCGGCATATCCCTAGTAAAATGAGATTGGCGGGATACGAATGTTTCATGAATCACACGTGAACTCTGTCGTAAGTTCATTTGTGTGCACGGATCTGCGCTTGTTTCTGTGTTCGATTGATAAATGAGGCCTGATTTCTTGTTTGAAAAGTGTATAAAAGCTTAATAAAAAATTACCTTCAGAAAGAAATTAAATAAATTAAAAAGTAAAGCTGTTGACTACACAAGTGCTTAAAGTTTGAATGCTCAATATTATTATTTTTGATATCATGGGAAGAAATGTAAAACATTAACAGCATAAAATGAACATGAACAGTATCAAATTTTGAACATAGTCAAAAGTGTGACATCACAGACAAGAAGCTGAGGATTTTTATCATTACAGGGTAGATGTGTAAACAAACTGTTAACACACATTTATGTTCTAACAACATGCAAAAGAGATTTTAGCATCCAATGACCACTTTAACTGCGACTGGACCTTTAAGTGTCTGTGACGATAACAGGTTTACAAGCACTTCTCATTACAAATCTGCATGAAGTGCTGTAAACATCAGTCTACAAAATTGTTGGATATTATGCAAATTTTAACAAAGTGTAATTGGATCAGGTTTCAATCACAAATTCATGTTAAACTCCACAGCACATGCAGAGATGAAGTTTGCAGTATTTACTGTGAGCTGAGCAACTTAAAACACTGTGTGTAAATGATCTCATTGATGCCCTTTGCTCTGAAACATGCAGACTATATAGGCCTAGTTATATACTTAAAATACACATTGCTGTGCATCATGTGACATAAATAAAAAGGTCCTGCTCAGTACAAAAAAGCAAGTTCACTTGTAAGTTGTTGCTTACACAACTTAACTTGCCATGTTAACCATGACTAATATAAACACACGCCCGTGGTCTGACAATCCCTTTAGAAGTAACACCGCTCATACCTGTGACACAGGTGGCTCATACAGGTCTAGCTGAAGCCTTTGAACGACGTCATTGAAGTCCTCGGCGTGAAAACAGACCACATCTTTGGTTATCCGTGGCCGGTCACTCCTACGGGAGATGAGAACATCAAAGGTCATTTCATCTATGGTTAATTACACCCGGCTTTTTGCATGTACTAGCACGGGCATATGTTTCTGTGTGGCAGATGGCTGCACTCACCATTCCCCAAACTGCACAGCTTTCAGGACACCCACAGCTGCTGTACTCTGCCAGTCGAAACTCTGGCCAACGTGATCAGCATGGGCTCGCGTCCGATCCTCGAAGAGCACCTCACGTGGCTCACTGGTTCTCGGGAGGTAATGCAAGTTCTTGATCTCATTCATTGATCTACAACCAACAAGAAAGTGTTTCTTGAGGCACTACAAACAGCTTTCAAACGGTTTTAATGTTTAAAAAAAAAAAAAAAAAAAAAAGTTCAATTTGAGGTTGATTTAATACCTTCGTCTCTTGAATGGAGATTTGGGCATATCGGCTGTGGGGACCATCTGCTCTCCTGGTCTCACCCACATGATGGGACCATCATCACTCTGAGACCTGCAGTCAAGCTTTAGGCTAGACAGGCTGCCCCATGGCAAAGTCATCTGCATAAACAAATTAAAACATGTCATTAATGTAAAACAATGCCGTAGTCTTCCCCTGAGCGTTGTCCGAAAGTGTGAAGGCAAGAAACAACTGGATGAAGAGCTTTCTTTTCTGTGACTTTTTTTTTGTTGAAACAGGACATTGAGATGGAATATATCACAGACATTATTCATGACTTGCTGTTGCATGGGAATGCATATCAGTTACTGGCTGATAATAGACTTTTTATTGATATTGGATAAATTGCTCATCTTCCCTATTTTTATGTTTAGATTCCCTTTGCCATCATCCATTATTCATTTAATCTTTAAAAAGAATAATGTAATAAAAGTTAAATCTCAATAGCAAATCTCTTTTGTTACTGTACAATAATGTTATGATGTCTATAATCACAAGTAGATTTTTATTAAAAAGTATACAAATACAAATTAGCATAGAATCTTATTTTTTTATTAGTTATCAGTATGAAGAATTCATTTCTTGTATTCCTCATCCGTAAGTGGCTTTGGATAAAAGCATCTGCAAAATGAATAAATATAAATCAGTCATGGTATTATTATTGGCTTTTAGAAGTGCAAAATAAAAATTGCCCCAATATTTTGCCAACTTTTAGGAGTATACTAGCATTTACTAAAATTTGGGTTAATTTTTGGCTTTTAAAATAAAATATTACCATCATCAAGGATACATTTAATAGATCAAAACGGACAGTAAAGACAGTATATTTCTATTCATCCAGCCTGTAAAAAAAGACAAATTTTCCACAAATATTTTAGATGGCACAACTCTTTGCATGATAATAATTAAATGTATTTCTTCAGCACCAAATCAGCATGTTAAAATTTCTGGAGAATCATGTGACACTGAAGACTGGAGTAATGAAAGCTGACAATTCAGCTTTGCTCTCACAGGAATATACTACATTTTAAAATATATTCAAATAGAGATATTTAAGAGTTATTTTAAATCATAATAACATTTGACATTCTACTGCATTTTTGATCAAATAAATGCATCCTTGGTGAGCATTAGAGACTTAATTTCAAAAACAATCTTTCAGGCCTCCAAGATTTGGATGGTATACAACTCACAGCAAATAAACATGGACTAAAAGTCACAAATCTCCAATTTGTATGTTACATGGTTTTTAAAAGTAAAGAGATGCAGACAAAATTCTTCACATAATTGTGCAGGACGACACCATTCATCCAAATCGTAAGAAACTCTGCTGACAAAGAGTGAATTAAAACGCACCATATGCACTACAAAACACCGTCAGCACAAAGCCTTTCAAACACACTCATCTGTGAGAGATTATGTCCTAACCTTCAGAAACGGAGACTCCTCAAGCATGTCCAAGAACTCTGGGAAGTAGTCGCCCACCTCCTCATCTACTGCACCGACCAGACTGATTTGCCTCATGGGACCAGCTCTATATGTCCCAGAGCAGTACGTTCGGTTCACCTGCAACACAAAAGCACTTCAGATCCAGGAAACATCCTAACACACACCCTTTATCTTAGTGTGCATTAAAAAACAAAAACAAATGAAAACTTCAGCATGGAGTTTTTTTTTTTTTTTTTTTTAGAACTTTAGAATATATATATATTTTTATATAATGTCTAATAATACAATCAAAAAGTTTATAGGCTTATTTATGCAAAGAAAGATAACCATGATATTGTTCACACCAACACCAATAATGATGTGTTTATTAAAAGCACAAGCTGCAGTCATGTTGTTTGCTGCTTTAAATACTCAAGCTCTTTCAAGTCAGGTGTATTCTCAATGTGTTTAGTTGAAAAAAAAACATTCTGAGGGAATGTTTTCAGCCAAAAATGGTAAATGTGAGCATAGTACTTGTTAGGTATGTACACTTGGCATACGTGATACAGTGTTTTTGACCATTTTCATGGATGTGTGTAAACGTGAATAATTTAGAAACCATTGTCTATACGTGAAAGTTTTAAAAAATGCAAGAGAAATTTTTTTCCGTTTTGTCTACATTGTTGAGTAAACGTATCCGAAAAGTGACTCACATCTGTGTCATTATTAGTATAGTTCTCATAGAATTAGAACTTCTTATAGTTATTGTCTATTGTACTTGCCTAAAGGCAAGATTTACAGTAATATGGTTTTTAGACAGCCATAAAATTTTAATAACTTCCCTAAACTGTGATTCTCCTGTTTGTTGTGAGAATAAATGCAATACTTTCAGTTTGTTTGATCTCAGAGACCGCAGGGAAAAGCCTGACTGTTTGACTGCGAGTAAGTTTGGTCTACATCACTTACGTTTTTTTGTACTTTGAACTGCTACCTTCAAGCCACCTGACTTGTGTAAATAATGCATGCACCTGCTTTGAAAATCCTCTAAAATTAGGAAAAGCTAAATTATTTGTAAAAACTTCATTTAGCGAGCAACATATCATAATGTATCCAGCAAAAACAAGCCATGGCTTAAAGGTACAACGCAAAATTAATGAGTGCAAAGCGTCATCCTACCTGAGAGTGGAAGTTGGCAATCGTGGTGGTCTCAATGTCCTTTTTACCAAGGATTTCCATCTTGACAGGTGTATTTGGGAAATTGAAGGCAAAGTAGTCCAAGAAATCGGGCAGGTATGCAGCCGCTCCGTGCACCACAGCGAGAGCATAGCGTGCGGCTCCTTTAGGGTGTTCAGCAAAGGCCAGATCCAGAAACTCCTGGGCGAATCTTTCAGTGTCCTCTGGTTGCAGTAAAGACAGTTCATCTGCGTAAGCATGTAGTACAGATGCCCCTCCATTGGGCTGCTTTTCCTCATGGATCAGTCTGCTGAAGGAGCCGCTGGTCTGAAGCCACGAGCTGCGGATGAAGTGGTCTCGGTGTGAGAGGAACGGCTTCTTCTCAGCTTTGGGAGTGTAGTACTTGCCTAAGCTTAGACACAGCTCTTCATTTTTGATGTATGCATGCAACACAGGGTCTTCAGAAGGTGCCAGAGCATCTCCTCTCAATCCTGTGCAGAGCGTCTGGACCTCTTTGTTGTGCACACGCAACTTCTTGCCTCGCTCATCTTCACGATGCCGCTTCTTCTTTTTCTTTTTCTTTAGAAGGTATTCCTCCAGGGTCTGGGTTTTGCCATTCTCATTATGGGGCTCTGAAAAGATCAACAGAGATGGCAGAACTTAGAAAAACTTTTGTTCATAACGTCTAGGTGTTTCCCTATGTAAAACTGTAAATGCGCAAAAGTGGTCAGGTGGTAATGTTTTAAATCTTAACACAGCTAAGTTAAGGCAGCTCTGTGCCTGCTCAAAATTCTATGTAAAGATTTAATGGCGCATAAAAGCCAGGCTAAATCAAGCCTGCTGTGACCCACATTAGCCCCTAGTATCATAGCATATAGGTGTGAATGCACACATTTTGTGCTGCAATAAACATTCTGTGTAAAGACTGCTAAAAGCCACTTCAGAAGCGCTCAACTTTGAAGTGTAAATTTGGCGTTATAAAACAGACAGTATAAAGTTATTACCATATACAGTATATATGGTATCGCAAAACGCTTTAAAAAACATCAACGCATTGTGTCTAAAAACATGGAATTGTTATGATATCGTATTAATAAAAAGCTATAGTAGTATCGCGTTACTCATGTTTGTGAAATTACACATTACTGTAGTTACAGCGCGTTTAGTAAACATGACAGCTGCAAAGAGAACGTCTCTAATACCAAAAAGCGAAAAAGTATTTAGTTATACTTCAATTTCATCAGAACACTTTGACAGCGGTTAAAAGTTTCTTTCTTAATAAAATTTAGCAATTCTGCTTATCTGCACGTACGCTGAGCTCTTTTGAATGGGGGCGTGCTCGCGCATGGGTTAGCAGCGGAGGCTAATGGCACTTTCTCCGCTCACTTCTCAAGTTGGAAGCCAGCCAGGAATATAAAATCGTTTGGCTAACGTTTAAACGCTATTAAAGTTACCTTTCTTCTTCTTGCATTCCCCCACTTTAACATTCGCCTCGGCGTTTTCCTTCTTGGGCTTGAGTTTGGCGTCCTTCTCGATGTGTTTGGGCTTGTTATTGGGGGTCTCGGCCTTCGCTACTTTGAGCGGCGTGAAAGTGAAGAGCGGGGAAGGAGGCAGGACCGTCTTCTGCGGGACGTGAGCCGTTGCTGGTGTCACTTTGCGCGGCGGCCATCCCGGAGGTACTTCTTTCTTGGAGCTGTGATGGTGATGGTGGTTGAGATGGCGGTGTTGCACAGGTGCCTGCTCTTTGCTGAAGTCGCGCGCTTGGCTGTTCTGTTGTTGGTGCGGTGGATGCGCTCGCTGTTGGGCATGTTGGTGTTGGTTATGGTGTTGGTGGTGATGTAGCTTTATTTTCTTCGCTTCCTTCTCCGCTCTCTCGCGCTTGTCATCGGACGGCGAACATTCCCGTTTTTTCTTCTTTTTCTTCTCTTTGGTGGCTTTGTCAAAGCTGTCCCTGCTCTTCTCCTCTACTTTGACGCGTAGTAGATCGACCTGTGCAGCCATTTTGCACGTAAATTTAAAAGGCTTTAAGAGGGACTTTTTGCGCATGTCTATTGGGAGCTGTAGTTCTTTGGTCAGTAGCCAATCGGAGCTCACGCGTTTGTAGTTTTCCCGTTCCTAGCGCGCATGCGCTCAATCGGTAGCTTTGTGAGTAGTGATGCTTCTGGACTGCCATGGTTCAAGGGATGCGTGCGCTGCTGCACGCACCGCGGTCAGTGACTGATGCAATACTGTAGCAGCTTCAGGGGTTGGGCGGGCGGTTCATTCCGTTGAGAGGAGATAATGCGCTCTGCGATGAGCTCTCAACCAACAAACGAGCAGCACATAACATCCTGGAGATAATAGTTGCATGGTGTTGGATTTCTTTAGTGGGCGTTTACACATGACACTTTCTTGTTAATTGGTCTATTTTTGGGCGGTCTATATATACAATATGAGTCAGACGGACGTCCTCGGATATTGCGTCGCATCTGCCTGTTATTGGCGGCACGAGCGTTGCGGGGTTCTTTTTTAGTCGGCGTGTCAAATTAAAAATAACCATGTCTGATTCGTGAACGAATCGTTCATGTGAGTCGGATCTTTTCAAGAATCAATTGAACCTGTTTACAGAACTGGGCTGCGTCTCCCAAAAGCAGTACATCGTAGACCCACTGAAACCTTGAAACCAGTGGAGCTACGCTCAACTTTACGATGCTTTTGGGAAACGCAGCTCTGGCTCAAACCGTTCACGAATCGGACGGAATCGGTCTGGGATTCCTTCGATTCAACAGCTCACTGACTTTTGAAACAAGAACCGATGGTAAGAACATTTTGTTTAATGGAGAAATGTTAAATAAAAATACCGAAAATGTGTTGCTTGTTTGTATGAATGGTTTTAAATAAGTGAATAAGTGAATTGTAGTATTTCAATGTTTTTTATTATTATTCAGTCATCACTGCAACAGACAGTGACAATAGAAAACAAAAGTTTTTATGACATAATAAATATTTTGGGATGGGACCACGTGATGGCTTAATTACAAATGATTTACGGATGTAGATTTGAACTTCCCATCACTTTTGTGTGAACATCCCCTTAAATGCAATTAAACGTGTGCACTGTCACTCATGTTAAATAATATAGAAAATCAAACTACAAAAAAATATCAAGAGGCATCTTTTCAGTAAATCTTTATTCATCAGTGCATGAACAGAAGGCCATGACCAGATTCTTTAACCACTCTTTATATATATATGTGTATACTCTCAATTACTTAAAAAAATAATGGAGTGATTTATAGATTTTTTTTCTTGTTTTTCTCCTCACAAAGGCAAGTTTTATACAGGTGCTGTACATTGTATTTTTATAAACATTTACAACTACCACAATGTAGAGACCACAAGGCTTTTTTTGTGTAAGATAAAGCAATGCAAGGCCACAGTATCATACATACAACCTCATGACATGAGATGCAATAGAGGAACAAGCTACAAAAGGGTTGAGATTAATGATCACGAAGCAATCATAAACCGTATTAGAAAGTATTCACATTTTTCATCATGACAAAACATAGAAGCACTGTAGCATATGCAATGTTTGACTGATGTCTACTCTGTCCGAATGGACTCAATATTTGTGGTATTTCAAAAATACTGTTACGAAAAAAGATATTAGACATTGTGATATCTTGCATCTGAGTCTGAGCCAATTGTTTGAGGCTTTAAGAACCTGATGAATAACGCCCAACATGTTCGGTACATAATTCAGAGCTACATTTCCCTTGGAGCATCATTTAATATGAAAGATACAGATGCAGAAAGACACTTTAAATGATCATGAATTCCCAATATTGGGAAAACGATGCAGTATGGATCATTTGATGTGCTAAAAAGAATAAGAAAAAATATATGTTAGATTGGATAGTATGCAAAAATATATCTGAATTTCTCCTAGTTCTGCTTCACCTGCTAATGATACGAGTGAACATTTGATCCCAAATGTACACACCTTGCAAATGCTCCACCTATATTAACTGTAAAAGCTATAGCACTGTGAAAAAATATGTTCGTTAGGAAGCCGGAAGTCGTATCGGCAGGCTGGAACACTAATAAGTGACCTGGCTCAGAATGGATACAAATATCTATACCTCTATACATGTATATGTTTATATCATCATATTCATTTCAATAAATTACATATGCGTCTTCATCAACACACAAGTAGTAAACAATATACTTAACCACAAGTTTCTGGTCTTTTAAAGATGGATATGTGAAAAATTTACCACAAAAAGCTGAATAATGCACAGCCTACACAGAGTAACTTCTCAGGACTGGATCTTAGTTGCATCACTGGAAAAGTCTTTGTAAGGACATGTGGCGAATCAAAGATGGAGCATTAGGGATAGTTTACCCAAAAATCTATTTTGTCATCATTCACTCATTCTCATATCGTTTCAGCCCTGTATTTCTACCTGTCTTCAGTGGAAGATAAAAGATTTATGGTCCATACACAATGGAAGTCAATGGCCACCAAATTGATATGGCTACCAACATTCTTCAGAATATCTTCTTCTGTGTTCTGCAGAGTCATACCAGTTAATGTTGACATAATTGTAATTTTTGGGTGAACTATCCACCACTTTTTTAAATATTAACAGACATTTTAAACCTTCACAGAAAAGCATCCTTCATGTTATCGTCACAGGAGCAAAGAGACATGGATGAGACTGTAGCTGCAGTCTGATTGGCACAAAACAAAACTGAGGCCCGTATTGTTGGTGGACTTAAGCAAATGCTGCACGTTATCAGTGTAGATGGTGATAGTCATACCAAAAAAAAAAAGACAAAATCCACAGTGATACACATCAATAACTGCTCCCAAATGCTTTAGACTCCATGCACCGGAGGCTGAACCCTTGTGGAGCTGGGCACCTTCCAGGGTCCTGGGGTTATAGGGCCTCTCTTGGTGGTAGGGTTCCCATTATGGGGAGTCTCTTGAGGTACGCCCTCAAAGTCCTCTGGCCTGTCTCGTCCTCTATGGTCCTTCCGGTTGAGGGTACCGCTTTCAGACCTCTGAGGTTCTGCTGTCTTGTCCCTCTGGTATCTGTCACTGCCACCTCTTGGGACCTCAGGTCTGGTTTCACCCGTTTCCCTGTCCTGCTTGTGCATAGTGTCCTCATCTTTGTATCTCCTTCCAGAGTTAGGCTTCAATCCGTCAGTGGCCTTTTCCTGTCTGATCCCACTGTTTTCCTTCTTGGTCTTCCTGGGGCTTGCGGATCGAGGTTCTCGTTCACTAGGGTCATTCCTGTTGTCGATATTTAGAGTCTTTTTTGGACTCCGTGAGCGTTCTTTCCCGTCCTGTCTTCGAGGGAGAGTAAAATTGTCATTGTTGTCACGAGGCATGCTTGGGTCACTCTTTCTAATTTGCTGTTTGGCGTCTCTGTAATGTTGGTGAAGTTGTCCGTGCGAAGCGGCCACCGGGTCGAAGAAGAGCTCCTCGGGTGGAGAGGGTCTGAGCTCAGGGGAGTGAGAGATGAAGGATGGAGATGCTGGTGTCGACGGCTCATTGGATGCAGAATACCTTGGAGAGTTTGCAGATGGACCGGTCATCGTATCCTTAACATCTGAAACACAAAACGTGGTAATAATCAGTGTCTGAAGATTTAATCATTTATTTTAAAGGTGCACTCAGTCTGTTTTGTAACATGTTAAAGAGCAAATCAGTCTTTTTGGTTACAATGTTTTTTTTTATTTTTATTAAAATTAATTATTTTATTTTAGCAAGGATGCATTATGTTGATAAAAAGTGAAAGTAAATGCATTTATAATGTCTTTTTTTTTCTTTAAATAAATGCTATGCTTATATAAAAAATCCCTAATAATCCTGAAAGAAATGTTTTTCATGGTTTCTACAAAAAAACATTAAGCATCACAACTGTTTTCAACAGTGATCTAATAAGAAATGTTGCTGAAAATTTAGCTTTACCATCACAAAAATTTACATTTTAAAATATTAAAATAGGGAAAACATTATTTTAAATTGTAGTGTTATTTCACAATATTCCATTTTTTCCCCACTGTATTTTTGACTGAATAAATTCAGTCTTGGTGAGCAAAATACATTTCTTTCAGAAACATTTAAAAAAAGAATTTACTGACCGGGTTTTTATTTAGTCTTATTCTTTTCTCTATAACATGTCAAACATTTTTTAGGCAACATCATATTCTGTAAAAAAAGGTGTACTTAATATTCTGTTGTGTTAGACAGTTGTTATACTGTAACCTAGCGGTGTGAATGCAGCATCACACAAATTAATTTAATCATTGGAAGAAACTATATAATAACCAGGAGAATACACTCCATGTCATCTCAATATGGTGGCCCTCACGAGGTCAGTCGCTCCATACATACAAGTTGATACAGTATAACTGGAGTGAATTAACTTTTAACTTTTAAATTGTACTTTTAAATCTGTTTCAAATGTGCTGTTCATTTCTCTGAGTTAAACTTTTTAAATGAAGAAAAATGACAGAGTGCAGGTTTAAACATTGAGAATTGGATTTAGCAGATCTGCAGAATACTGATAAACTGAACATAATTAACCTGTCTTCAGCAGAGACCTTCTCAATTAAACTGTCACAGTTTTCAGTTTTTCAGAATATTCAGTGGCTTTTGGCCTCCAGATACAGTGACACATATCAAGCAGCTGAAACCAGCTATGAGAAAGAGTCAGACCCAGAATGGCGAAGTTGCAATTTTCTCTCAAGATAAAGTCACGCCACAAGACGTGAGGAAACAAGCTGGTGGCTCCTGACATGGGTTTCAATTTCTTTCTCATTTAACTGTCTTGAAACAAGTATATTTGGTCACATATTTAGGCTCTAAAATTTACCCAGGATGCATCATTCCAGAGCGGTACTCCCAACTGAAGGCATGTGAACTCCAGGGCATTCTTAAAAAGATTTCATTTTTGATTAAATTATGACATGTTCGATTATAGCTTACAAATAAAAGTGATGTCACTGATTAAAATATCTAATCATTATCAGTGTTATTATCATTAACAAATAAATATTAACTATTAAGACAAATAGTGGATTATTGTTTTATGAAAGTGTGAACAAAAATGAACACAAGAGGAAACCGCTCTAGAGAATGGCCAATAATCACTGCATGTTTGTATATATATATATAATTTGATCTGCAGAATTCTCATCACTGACATTTCCTTTTTTCTTTCGAGGCCTTCAGAAGCAGAAGGTTCATTTTAAGGCAAATGAAAGGGAAAGAAAGGTAGAACTGCACATACACAAAATAAGCATAGAGGAGGAAAGCAAAGTTTACCAAAGTTATTAGGGACAGACCAAGAAAAGCAGAGAAGCCTTTAGTGATGCTCTGGTTTCATGTGGAAGCACAGTGTGGAGGAGGAAGAGTTCAGACCTAAACCAGGAAGAGAGAGAGAAAGAGGTGCATAGAACAGTGCCCGGACAGAGAGAAAGAAACCAGCAAAAATTGAGACAGGAAGCAAGAGTGACAGCAATGCATGAAGATAGGAAGATTTGACATAACATGCATAGGACCCACATACCCAAATCACCCAATAGTCCTCGTTCACTAATAATCGAGTACTTGTGTGCAGACTTATCTATTTTTGCATTTGGTGTTGATCCATATGCATGCAATGTTTAGGCAATATAAAGGTAAGTATGATGATGATTGTAATATTTCTGTAAATCCACCGTGGTTAAACGCTATACGAGTCTATTTTGTTATAATGTTTTGAACAAGACTACCCATGTTGCATGAAGTACCATTAGAAAACACTCTGTTGAGGAAAGATAACAGTCACAATACATTTCCAATGGCTTTTGAAACAGCAGTAGAAAACAAACCCATCTTCAGAAATTGATTTGTTTCTCAGAGGGGAACATATCGGCTTCAGGGAACTGATTTTTCTCGGTTCGTGAAGCCGACGGAATTCAAATGAGCTCTTCTGCACTTCTGAACATACTTAAAGAGGTGGCTTGCTATGGAGAACGTTCCTCTCAGGTATGTCGCTTCATTGGGCTGTATTGTTTTGAGAGGTCAGGTATTAAATAGACTCACTATGATCAGGCACCTGACCCAGTCCGTGCCTCAAAAGCAGCAGCACTTTATTGCCCCCGGCCTGGATGAGCTCAATGGCCCGTGTGTGTGTAATGCCCTGCGTGGGTTCACCGTTGATCTCCACGATCTGATCTCCCACCTGCGAGGTCACAAACACAGACCCCTCTGTCATTCAAACAATATCAATAAACTATATCATAAAATGTTTCATGTTAGAAAAAGTTTTTAAGTAAAACATTATGCATTTTCACTGTTCCATTTATTAATATGATGCGTTTCATTGTTTCATTTGTTATTGTAATAATGTCTTACGGTTCTTTGTGTGTATGTGTTAATGTCGTGAGAGCTCACATGTATTCTGCCATCTTTCAGTGCAGGACCGTCCTCGGCTAGTCTAAGTATAAAAAGGCCCATATTATACTCTTTCCCTCCTCGCAGACTGAAGCCAAAACCTCTCTGTCCTCTCTCCAACTCCACAGGATAACAGCCCTGAAAAAGAGAGATTTCAGTTACATTTTACATGTTAAAATAAACAGCTCAACATGGCCTGAATTCAACTTTTGGCCGATCACATTACATTTAAATGCTCTGTAGACTCGCTGAACTATGCAAATATATTATCACATATTTCTTGGTCGGAAGGCTTTGTGCAGTCATCTTTGGGTTCTCATGTGGGTTTGAAGCCTGAAGGCAGAAGCACAGAGGCGGTTGCAGAGGGGGCAAGGTTTGCAAGTAGTTAGGGCAGAGGCCTGTGTCTGAATTCTCTTGCAGCTGCAAAATGATGGTGATGGTCCTCTTCAAATGCGGTGGCTGCTTTATTAGTTCAGGGGCGCCAACTGGCTTTGTCAGAAGCAGCAAGCTCCAACTGCTTTGGGTTCATGTCAGTCCATTTTAGATGTGACTTTGAATCTTTTCTTTGGGTGCACATGGTGTCTGAACCCTGCGGCCAGCTCTCCAAAGAACACCTGCTTTGGCATCCTCTGCTGGTCCATGCTAATTGTAACACGCTGTGTACGGAACAAATAGGGATTGCTCACTTAGCTTGAGTTACTGATACCAGACTATATGGAGGAGACTTTATTCCCCACAGAATTCGTGTAACTGTATGTCATGAACGTTGTGCCGTCCACAGCATTACTTAATAACTTTAACGGAGTAACAGAAAAACAAACAACTCACATACATGCAGTGCTCGAATCGCACATACAATGCAGATCGACAGTTCAACCGGGAGCGCGCAGCTCTTATAGGAGCCACGCCATATTTCTACTTGTTATAGATTGAGTGGCCAGACCATCGGAGCTGCATTTTAAGAATCATGGATTCAATTCTTGTTGAGCCAGCTCTGTGGAGGACTTCTTGGTTGGTAACTGCCGGCAGATCTTCATGACTGACCGGAGGGAGCGATGGTGGAACTGCTCCAGCTGTCTGATGTGTCTCCGGTAGGACGTCCATGTTCCGCAGCCGTACAGAAGTGAGGTGAGGACCACTGCTCTGTATACTTTGAGCTCGGTGGAGAGGCCAATGCCGCTGAGTTGTAGAACTTTGGAGTTGCAGTCTCTCAAGAGCTTGACTGGCCTTTTGGACTCTGGTATTGATCTCTTGGTCCAAGTATTCATCACTGGAGATTGTGCTGACAATATACTTGAAGGTGGTAGCACTTTCATCTAAAACCCTAAAGATTTCACTACATTCTGTTCTGAGTGCAAAAACAAATAGCTCTACCACACCTGTCAGCTAATGAGAAACGACACTTGATTTGCATATCTACACTCTGTCATTAGCATTATATATGGCTTATATTTTGCAAACATTTCCTCCATTTCATAGCTCGTAAAGTCACTGTAGCCTATAGTATTAATCCTTAAGGTGACAAACGCTTCCATCTCTAAGTTTTTAATTTAATTCAAACGTGGGCTGCATGAAAATTAAGTCCTTACGTCAGTTGCATAAAAATCTGTGAACTTTATTACTACACAAATTTTCACTCAAATAAGTGCCATCATCTCATTTCCATCTCACCTGCTTTGGTCCTGAGGTGATGACAGTCGCCATCTCACCCTGCGGCTGGGATTTGTATTCCGCTTGGGCCATAGTGTCCTTCCGCTCATCTGTTTCTACGGCATTCCTAAATGACACACAATTAAATGCTTCTTTAGGGCATTTAATGAACTGCTGCACAAATTGAAAGCATCTCCCTTCATCCAATGCCATGTTATCCAGCACAGCTAAGTGCGGTTTTGTTCATGAGAATGTGCAGCTCAAAATGGTAATTCGCACAAAGAGGCTGAGAGGCTCTCTTCCGGACCTCAATGGTCTGCGGAGTTCATTACATCCTTTTGTTGGTCTTAAGTGTGGGCAAAAGCTTTGACAGTGGCTGCCCCTCTTATCTGAGCCATGACTGTGGAGTGAGTTCACAACAAGTCTACTCAATTTTATGCTGAAAAGAATGACCCGGACCAAGTGCTTGGGATTGAAATGAAAGGAGAGGCCGTGAGCGTTCTTGACAGAGGAGGAAATGGACAGAGGTCATTGGAATTGGAAAGATGTAGAAGTGGAGAGGGCAGGGTGTCATGATGTGTAACATATCATGTTTGCATGGGGTCTTGGGTCCTGTTTCTTGAAGGTATAAAAGACATGCTGTTTTAGCTATAGTATTTATTATTTGCTGAAGAATATTTGGGTCTCTTAAACCACACATCCTCAATAGCTTATTTTATCTACTAAGAATTTCCAGAAGATAAATGTTCACAACCATTCAAGCATTTGTGGTGTGGGCTTACAAATTTAAGAATCTGTTTAAAATATGCTGATCCTATGTTCTGACATAGCATCACATGAAAAACTAAGGTGAAGTACACTGTATTGAGCATTTAAGGTCAATATGATGACATCAGACAAATTATTCTCTTAAGCAAAGTCTGTAACAAGAGGTTCCAGTCAGTTCCTGTTCTCTGATTGTTAGTCAAATGAGCCAGATTACCTTTTGTAATAGCTCTTGGTGCCTCTGCCCCAGTCTTTGAGTAGTTATGTTGATTGCATTAGGACAGCTGAAACTCTAGAGTCTGGGGCGGGTTCCTATATTTGAATACTTCATTTGCATGCTTTGTTTAAGGTCGTCACCCAGGTGCTTTGTCTACATTTCTAAGCACTGCCACTAAATGTATATAAACTACAATGTATCACTGCTATAGACGTTTGTTGACTGCAGCGCATCACAGCGCATTCTTAATAAAGAGTCCTGCTGAAGATACCCAAGAGTGTCCTGGTCTTCGCTTCGTTTCCAACAGGGGTTACTAAGATTTACTAAGAGTCTCCAATATTAACAAGACTATATACTGTATGTGCAAACATACAGTAAAAACTGTAATACAGTAAAAAAAAAATCAATTATATATATATATATATATATATATATATATATATATATATATATATATATATATATATATATATGTATGTATGTATATATATATATATATATATATATATATATATATATGTATGTATATATATATATATATATATATATGTATGTATGTATATTTATATATATAAATGTATCAAAATAGACAACAGATATTTTAAACTGTAATTATATTCATCAATATTACTGTTTTCACTGCATTTATTCTGATTTGTTGTTCAAGAAACGTTTCTTAATATTATCAGTAAAAAAGATGTGCTGCTTAATATTTTGGAGGAAACCATAGTTTTTTTTCTTTCTTTCAGGATTCTTGAATAAAAAATGGGGGAAAAAACTTAAATTATTTGAAATATTAATATTTTGTAAAAAATTTCTTTACTGTAACTTTTGATCAACTGAATGCATCTTTGCAGAATAAATGTATTATTTCTTTAAATAAATCCTTTCTGACCCCACACTGAACAGTTGTATAATGTCATTTCAATCACATTTATAAAAAATTGCAATATCCTAAAATGTTTGGTTTTTAATGGTCACCTTTGTCTCGCTAATTTCATAGCAAGTATTTTATGTATCCTATATACAATGGAAAAAAAATATCACAAAATTTAAGTTTGATGGCAAATGATGCAAAATAAAAATACTTTGTTTTTAAACCAAACTGATAAAAGTTTTCACATAATAAATATGTAAATCATGTTGTTTAGATGATCATAGTTCTTAAAAAGAAATTATCGACAGCCACACATTGAGACTTAATGAAATGGTAAATGTTTGTATGTGGACTGGAAAGACTGTGATTGAGCTGGCCGTCCGGATGGAGCTTGTACCTGTCATCTCGGCTGGCAGGCTGCTGTCCCACGGCTCTGTGCTGGGTGGCTGGGCTCTGCTTGGCTGAACTAGTGCCTGACGGCGGTCCGCTGTGTTCTGAAAAGTAAACAGGATTATCAGTGTGGCAGAAACACACACACAACTCCATCCCAAGTGTCACTTTCAATCCTCAAAGTCAAATACTTTAACAACCAGTCTGTTACAGAACAAAAATCAATATGCATTGTACTGCTTCCTTCTATCAGCTCATTGTTCAGCAGAATAATGAAGAGAAATGATATAGTGTCCTCAAACTAAAGCTTACCCTCCTCAGGCACCACCGTCAGGGTAACAGCATTCCCAGCTTCTTTGATGAGCTGCACAATGTCATTGTGGGACAGCTCAATAATTGACTGGCCGTTCACAGCAGAGATGCGGTCACCCACTTTCAGCCGACCGCAGCGGTCTGTGGGACTGCCGTCTATGATGCGACCAATCTTATGTGGGATAACTGAGGAAAGACAGAAATCAATGCTTATTTCATTTATACATCTTAGATATACTGACATACTAGAAGCACCACAAGATCTGAGATAGTGATAGCTGATATTTATAAATACATTTGATTATTCTCAAAAGGTTTACAGTGGTTCACATGACCAGGAAAAACACCATGCATTACACCATACACACACTATGCAATGAACATACAAAAAATAAATAAAACACAAAATTTGTTTCCACAAAAATAGTTTTTAGCATTGATAATATTATCATAAATGTTTCCATAACGGCATATTTTTGAAGGATCAAGTGACACTGAAGACTGGAGTAATGGCGGCTAAAAATTCAGCTTTGCATCACAAGGATTAAATGACATTTTAAAATAAACTGTAATATTTCACAATATTACTATCTCTTAGATATCACAAGGAAAACTACATTTTAAACTTCACAGCATAATTTCACAAATAAATCCTACAAATGTTCACATTGAGAGTTAATGGTTATAGCCATTATATTTGAATAATGCTTTTTGTTACAGCTCTGGGTTTATTACTGTAATACTTCACAGCTAAGCTAGCTTTGATTGTATTATTGTAATTGCATTGTACAGTATGTTGCCCCTTCAAGCGACTGGATGAAAGAAGGAATTTAGATTTCAGCCACATTTTCAACAACATTATGAGTCTGTGGTTGTAATGCAGAAGAACAAGGTGTGCTTTCGGAAGCTGACAGAAAAGTAGCAAAAAGCTTGAAAATGATGGTGGGGTGAGCTGAAGAGACACACAGAGACACACAAGAAGAGACCAATGGAAAAAAGCTTTGAAAGTAATTTCTAACCGCCAGGAGGAGGCTTGTTTTTGGAGGTGAGGATGACGAATCCGAAGCCCTCGTTGTCCTTGCGCTGAAGAGTGACGTCATAGGGCTGAGGGTGGCTGTGGCCGGACACCTCGATGTGGGGCGGTTTGGGTGAGCCGTTGACCAGCACTGGAACATGTGGGGCCTGAGGTTGACCATCATCTTCCTCTCTTTCTGCTTAAGCATATGCAATATTAAGTGTTTAAATGAACAAAGATTTGACAAAGATACTGTACAGTGTTATTTTTGTACTAATTCTATACATGACAAAAGCACAAAATGATTTCAAGACTTAAAAACAGAAAATTTTTAACTTAGATTGAAGTTGAAGTACTAAAATACATAGATATATATATACACACACACATTATATATATATATTTTTTATACATTCTATTTATTTATATTTATCACATTTACATATATATATTTTTAATATATATATATATATATATATATATATATATATATATATATATATATATATATATATATATATATATATATATATATATATACATATATATATATATAATTTTTTTTCTGCTTTATATTTTCTAAATTATATTTGATACATTTATAAAATAGCTTTATCAATTCTATAATTATAACTTAATTCTCCAAATCACAATGGGATTGTTTATGTATCGGTGAGGTGCAGATAATTTTTATTGTTCTGGCAGTTACTTGAAGTGTTTGGTCATTAGCAAGTAATACTGTTTTATATGTACAATAATAATCATCAAAGCCAAATTTCGCTATACTAGTGCTAATTTTAGACATCCACCTATTGACATTTTTTTTTTAATAGTTTGCCCGATTCCATCTGGGTCTGATGATTCATGAAAAAACAATTGGCAGAAATCTCTACCAATGCTCAACATGAAGTAAAACAAATGGAGAAAATCCCAGTGTGCTTTAACAAAAACTGAAAGAGAACATTATGTTGAAAAAGTGTTGAAAAAACTGCTATGAGGCATAAAGCCAAATTTCATAATGGCTTCATAATTGAAGTTTTTTTCTAAATTACCCAGTGTGTGTCTCGAGGCGTCTTGCTTTTATAGTTACTCAGTGCATTGAGTCATTGCTTTGTTAACCCATAAACAGTCTTCTGCTTTGACTGAAAACAGTGGTCATTAAATTTTGATTTTGTGGTTATTATTTTATAGCTCAACTCGGCCCTTTACTAAGAACTAATGGAGCAAAACGCTCACTTCTCACAGGGAGGACATCAATGTCAGATACGACTGAAACCTCTGGAGGATGTCTACAGCTGTAAAAACGTAAATGGCAAGCATGCAGTCATCACATACTGATACACAGCAGCAGGGTACGAACCTGGATAGGTTTGCTTTCTGCGCACAGTCAACATCACTTGCCCATTGCGTGCAGCATTAGTCATGAGCTCCAGAACTTGTTTGTGAGATTTGCCTTTGACGGGAACGCCATCAATACAGATGAGCTCATCTCCGGCCCGCAGACGGCCGTCCTTCTCTGCGGCACCCAGAGGAACAATGGCACCAATGTACACCTTAAGAGAGATGACATGGTTAAAGTTTACATCATTTTCCATTGTGACAGTATAGTGACAAATCAAAGCATGTCAACTCTCACTGGCTGATCTGGTCCTTCTCCACCCAGCACTCTGAACCCAAATCCAGTCTCCTGGTTCCTCCTGATAAACACGTCCAGTTCTTTAGTGTTGGCAGCTGGAAAAACCCCCCAGTAAAATGAATCGTCAGCAATACATATTTTGGTGTAAATGGCAAAACTGTTTCACATGTCCACTACCGGCTCTATAGACTCACGTTTGCTGTCCAGCAGGGCTTTAGACTTGAGGTAGAGCTCAGACGGGTCCAGTTTTGGGGAGTTGGAGCGGATGGCATGAGGAGGGAAGGGGAGGGTCTGGGGCCCAGGCTCAGCTGGACTGGGAGTTTCAGTACTGACGGAACTGGAGGCAATGTCCTGTTTCTGGGCACTGGGAATAGCTGGAGTGATCTAAACCAACAGATGGATAGACAGAGCAACAAACATTACCAAATATTCATCAACATTACAGCACTTCAATGAATAACACTATCCCAAGTACTATGCCAAACATGGGCGTCTCTCAATATGAAAGGGAAGGTTCATCATTCACTCCTCATCCTAATTAATGCCAATCCAAACCTATATGCATTTCCTTCAACATGAACACAAGCGAATGTTGACAACTAATGAGTTTTATTTACCATTGGCTTCCATTGTATTTTAGTCCATTCAATGAAAGTCAATGGGAACCAAAATGGTTCAGTTTAAAATATCTTCTTTTATGTAAGTCATACAGGTTTGGAATGACATGGGGATGAATTTTGGGTTAATTATCTCTTTAAATAGGCCATCAAGTCAAATGTCTTTTTTACTATTTATTAAAAACATTACATATAGATTAAAAGATCTGCTTAGTCATGTTCTAATCAAGCAGAAATGTCATTATTTTTTGATGCAGTCACTCAAAGAGTGTCCTTATGACTGAATACAATGCTATACAAGCTGCTTTGAGAGATAATTAGAGGACGTATGAGAAACACTTGTGAGAGAAGCCCAATAGGAAGTGCTCCTGAGGGACCTGTTGACTCAGCAGTGATGTTCACTGCAGAAACTCGTGTTTGCCTTCAAGTGATTCACCACATCCTGCTCTTAAAATAACATTATAGCGTTTGGCACTTGCTCCGTGAATAATGTACGACTGCAAGGAATGTGCTTCGCTGAAGAACCCAGAATGAGGCTGATAAATAATTCATCCTGTTTCATCTTCATCTCATCAAAATTCCCTGGTGTGTCTAAATTAAATCCCCAAAATTGAGTAATTAAAAGACATTTAGCGGTCTAACTTACAGGTTTCAGAGACTTCACGGGAGATGTCTGACCTGCAGGCACAAACAGATATAAAGAGGGAAATGAAAATTAGCAAGTATAGTACTGTACGTTCCAAGACTATATAATTAGACAGATTCATTTATTGCAGGAGAAATGCAATTCATCAGTTCATTTAGGAAATGTAAAATTTCTTTAAAAGTGTAGTGTGCCAGTTTTCCGTCATTAAAGACATCAAATGAAACTAGCATTTAAAAAAAGATTACAGAAAAAACGCAGGCTAGTCCATCATTGGTCAGATAAACAGATAGCCACGCCCCAAACTCATGGCATTGGCTGAGACAAAGTTGGGATAAAACAAATAGAATGTTTAAAATGACAGAAATCAACCTATAAATGGCTTTCTATAAACATCGTACAAGCTGGAGAAAGTATTTTAGAATTAATTGTTTTTCTGCACACTTCACTTTTAATACCAATATCAAGAGCTTTGCAAAATTTTAATCCAGTCAGCATCTGTCTCAATGAGAAAAAAAAAACTACTGTTCCAAAGTTTGGGGTCAGTATGTTTTGTTCTCGACAGAAATTAAGAATTCTTTTATAGCAAGAATGCATTAAATTGATCAAAAGCGACCAATAAATATTCAAAATGGTACGAAAGTGCTGTAAACCTGAACGTCTATTCAAATCCTGAAAAAAGTATGTTTCCACACATAAATGAAGCAGCACCATTGTTTTCAGCAATGATAATAATAAGAATTATTCCAGCAGATTAGAATGATTTCTGAAGAATAAAATGCATTTTTTTATATTAAACTTCATAAAGTACTTTATTTTTTATCAAATAAATAAAGCCTTGGTGAGCGTAAGAGACTTCTTTTAAAAACATAATAATAAATAAATAAAAAATGTACATGCCTCAAACATTTGAAGCAAACAACAACAACAACAAAAAAAAAAAAATTAAAATCAAATTTGTTCAATCCTGAAGCTGATTTTCAGTCTAGTAGTATATATAATTAATACAGTGAAAAACTTTATAAAAAATCAACACTAGCCACTGAGAGGCAGTGTACTCCACAATGCATTTACATATACTGGAGAAATAAATGAGAAGACATCATATATACACAATAGAGCATGATGATCTGTGGCAGGCATGTTGATGTACAGTATGTGTGTGTGCATGATGAAGCCTGAATGTTAACTGATACGATTAACTGATTAACTGAACGATACCTATGTAGAACATCCACATCTGTGGTACGCTGCTCTTTGTGCAGATTCTGAGCATATAATCGTGTTTGTATAAGTCAGAGAAGAAAAGCTTGCTTATGAATTCGCTTGACCTTTTGTAGCCACAATCCGCTGTCTGCGCTGTGACAGCCGAAACTTGGATGTCAGTTAGTGAACACAGAACCTGATATTTTCACTTGGGCTCCAGACAAACCACAGACTAGATGCAATATAGATCTGTGTGTATAGCTGCTATGCGCCCGCTGCTGTGCATGCAAATACAGGATTCAGTTCAATTAAAACATTGTTGGGTTTTTTTTCTACGAGTTCAGGAGAAACTTTGATAAAGTGTCCACAAACCACAGCAGCACAAACTGAAGTTGTAGAGACTTTGTACTCAAATGAAGAGGAGTAATTAAGAATGACGTCACTTTATTTCAATTACTTTGCAAATGAACTTTAATCACCCCAGTAACCTGCAGTACGGAGATTGTGCAATCCATTTTTGGTGTAAGCATGAACGTTTTTTCCTTCAGGCGTTAATGGTATTATAGTGATATACAATGATCAGTCTGACTAAAATGTGAGAATCTTTTATCTGCAAACACCAGTGTCTATCTCTTTGAGCTCTCACCCTCCTTGTTATGTCTCTCGCTTTATTCTTCTCCACACATTTTCAGCTTACATAAATCATTTTAATCACAACTTTATCTCTCGGAGTTCTTCTTTAAAGGGATAGTTCACTAAAAATGAAAACTCTGTCATCATCATTTACTCATGCCATCCCAAATCTTTATGACTGACTTTCTTGTGTGGATTGCTAAATTTTTGTATGGCAAAAAATGTCATTTTTCCAACTGAAGAATGCATGTCATTCAGGTTTGAAATGTTATTATCATTGTTAACAAAAAAAGAAAACTATTAAATGAAAAAATATTAAATGAAGAGTAAGTTTGGTTTTAGTTATTTTAAGTTGGTTTTAGTTATTTTTTTGTTATATAAATTGGGGATAAACTTTAATAAGCTTTAACGAAAATTTTAATTGTTGCCTTTGCAACTAACTGAAATAAAATTCAAGCACTACAATTATTCAAATGTGACTGCCGACCACAAAACCAGTCATAAGTTGCATAGGAATAGTGGAAGCAATAGCAAACAATACATTGTATGGGTCAAAATGATTGATTTTTCTTTTATGCCAAAAATCATTGGGATATTAAGTAAAGATCATATTCCATTAAGATATTTTTTACATGTCCTACCATAAATATATAAAACTTCATTTTTGATTAGTAATATGCATTGCTAAGGACTTAATTTGGACAACTTTAAAGGCAATTTTCTCAATATTTCGATTTTTTGCATCCTCAGATTCCACAATTATCAAATAGTTGTATCTCTGTCAAATATTGTCCTATCCTAACAAATATCAATGGAAAGATGATCGAAAACATGACCCTTATATTTGTGGTCCAGGGTCACAAATGGAAATAAAAAAATAAACTAACCCTAAAAAAAAAAAATCTGCTATAATGTATGATGTGCTACTTGCCATTTATATTAATATTAATTTTTAAGTATTTCTATTCAACATTATTTTTATTTCAGTTTAGTTGTAGTCATTTCAGCTTAATATATTTCAGTTAGTTTCCCAATCAACATTTCAAATTTTAATTTACCTTATCAAAGTTTATGCATAATTTATATAACAAAACAACTAAAACCAAAACAAAAATGTAAATATTAAAAAAAAAATGATGAAAAAAAAAAAAAAAACCATCCGTAGTCATGTCAACATACAAAGCTGTCACACTATGGATGTCCCGAGTTCGAATCCCAACTCAAGGGACTTTCACAAGCCTGCCCCACTCTCTCTGCCACTTCACTTCCTATCATAATAAAAGGCAAAATGCCAAAATAAATCTTTAAAAATAAAAAAATAATACTAAAACAACACTGCAAAATAATGAAAGAATATTAGTTTTTGGATGAACTATTCCTTTAACTGTCACTAAAGCCCTGCAATGGGATGCAGTCAAAGTAAATAGGAGGTAACTGGACCCCAGGTCAGACTCTCTCCATCACTCACCTCCTCTGAGCACCAGGACGTTGACCTCGCTGCCCATGGGCAGGTCTTTGAGGATGTCCACCACCTGCGCATGGGTGAGGGTTTGTACGTTCTGCCTGTTAATTTCCTTTATCACATCCCCCTTCAGCAGACCTCGGCACCACTGCGCGTCCAGAATCATCTTCACCTTCTGGCCCAGTGGACAGTCTGCGATGGCGAAGCCGAATCCGCTCGGCCCCTTTACCAGAGGCACGCTGACCAGCTCGGGCTGCAGCAGGGTGGTCTCTCCCGCCTCTGGGTAGCGTCCGTTGGGCATTGCTGCAGCTGGATGTCTGCCATCGGTGGTCATGTAATGGAGGTCCTGCACGGAGGGGGTCCCGTCTAAATGAATGGGCTGCCCGTCCATTCCTGGCAAAGCAGTTATGTCTCCCGTGCCCTCTTCGCTGGAGTTGGTGTCCTCTGGCAGCGGGTATCCACGACACAGGACCATATCCACATACTGATTCACAGGAATGGACTGGAACATCTGGACCACATCTGCATGGGTCTTACCCAGCACGCATGTGCCATTTATGTCCACTATAACATCACCTAAACGAGAGACAAAGAAGAAGTATGAATGAAGCAGCTGTTCCAAACCCTACTAGACAGCATGGTTAGGAAAAGTTATAATGCCTTGAAAAATATCTTGTTTTGGCCATCATCACATGATGTGCCCAATTAAAAAAAATTACATTTATTTAGTACTGACAAATTGTTCAATCTGATTAAAGTCCAGAACTTTAACTTCAGATTCAAGATTTAACATTAGCTTCAATGGGAAGTCGTGGCCTAGTGGTTAAAGAGTTTGACTCCTAACCCTAGGGTTGTGGGTTCGATTCTCAGGCTGGCAATACCATGACTTAGGTGCCCTTGAGCAAGGCACTGAACCCCCAACTGCTCCCCGGGCGCCGCAGCATAAATGCCCACTGCTCCAGGTGTGTGTGTGTGTACTTTGGATGGGTTAAATGCAGAGCACAAATTCTCAGTATGGGTCACCATACTTGGCTGTATGTCACTTTCACTTTTCACTTCACTTTAATGGGAATCATTAGTCAAGTTTCTCATGCACTCTCAGACTGTTGGATACCTTGTTATGACCAAAATGGCCAAAGGCAGCGTTGAATTTATCCTTCACACATAAGGCATTCCCAGAATACAATGTGACAAGCTCATTGAAAATGACATTTATTCAGTACTGAAATATTCTTAATAAAAACCAAGTGCTTTGCATTTTTTTGTTATGTTATTTTATTATTATTCATATACTATTGGAGTATTTGTTCATATTTTAAAATAACTTTTCTTCTAATACTTCCACTTTTCATTAGAATTAATATCAGTTTTATTAATTTTAAGCATTTAAATTGCTTATATTTTAGTTTGTTGCTACAGGCCCCAAAACAACACCTTTTTTGCACTTTTTTGTTTCTTACGGTATGCATTCCTGATGCAAAGTCTGTTTCAAACAGTAAAACAGCTATTTCTGGACAAAATATAAGGCAAAATTGTACCCATTTATACATCACTTTCATAATACATTTGCATTAACAATTTTTTGTTTCCAGTACCGAAAAGTATCAACAAAAAAAGTTTATAGTTCTAATTAAATAACAATTACATCCGATATCTGTGTGTTATGCAGTTTGTTTAAGTTATGCAACATTTGTATTTTTGAAGACTGCTGTTTGTGTGGGACGCGAGTGACCATTATAATTGTGGTCTTTATAAAGCCTTTTTAAATTAGTCTTTAATAAGAATCCGTTTTAGTAAGCATAGTGTCTTTGAAGCTATCTGACTGTATATAAAGACAACAGGCAGCAAGACAAACTCTGTCAGATCTGGAACATGGCCATTTTGTCGATTTGAGCACAAATACAAATCCTGTCAGTGTGTTTAAACTGTTAATTTTGATTCCAGCATCGAGAGCTGTCTTGGCTCCTTCTGTTCTGTTCATGGGGAGTGTGTATGAGTATGATATAAAGTGATAAAGAGGCAGTGCCCATGTAACCATTACTCCAGCTAAAGTCAATGATCCGCTCGGTTGGTGTAGTCTATCTAATGGGAAGTGTGTCTATTGATCAATGCAGAGGACGTTGGGGGATTCCTGCATCCTTTTCTACTCCTGACCAATCAATGGCATCCTTCCAGGTTTGCTTCACTTCTTGAAAGTCACCATTCTGCTAAAAGACACCCAGCTGCTTATACAGTAATATTGGCACGGCACACACAACCTGTCAAAGTGCTGCAAGCATCAATATTTCATTCAGAAGATCTAGAGGCCAGGTCTACTGCTAGACATGAGGTTTAAGTATGAGTTTAGATATTCTGTTAACAAAACATAAAAATCACAAGCACTGACTGAAATCATCAGTTCCAATTTGTTTGCCTGACTTTAGTCTAGGGTCAGTAAGACTTATTAAATTTGTTTTTGGAAAGAAATAAATGCCTTTAATCAGCAAGGATGCATTATATTAATCAAAAGTGACAATAAAGACATTTATAATAAAACAAAAAGATTTCCATTTCAAACCAATGCTGTTCTTTAGAATTTTCTATTACTCAAAGAGTGTTAAAAAAATCACTATATATCTCAGTTTCCACAAAAAATATTAAACCGCACAAATGTTTTCAAAACTGATAATAATCAGAAATGTTTTCTAGCAGCAGAATGATTTCTGAAGGATCAAGTGATGCTATAGACTGGAGTAATGGCTGATGAAATTACTGTTTTTATTTTATTTATGATTAAACAAATGCAGCTTATCGGAATTTTGCCCATGACTATCTATTATTGTCATTTCAACTTCTTCAATTAGTCCTGCCCCCATAAAAATGAAACAAACTGCTGCTGGCTGTTTCCATGTCCATCAGTTAGTATTTTCCTATCTAAGTGAGCTATTCTTGGCCAGAATAATCATAAATGAGGACCAGATTTTATGCTGCAACAAGTCTTCAACACAAATACCAAATTAACAAAAACAAATAGTGAGAATCCACAATTACGATTAATATTTTGCCAGGTCTAAAAGAGACTCATAAACAGCCCTCTACGGCTTTTTTCATAGCTTGTTGACCAAACAAAAGAATTTGCATAAAGAAATAGGATGCAGATGAATCTGCCCTTCAGCATGCCTCTTTGAGCCAGCTGAAGCATGTTTATTGCACCGCGCTCAAATCCAGAATTAAATGTATATCTTGGTTAAACTGTTTTACACTTCTATGTACAGACTGCTGTCTCCAGGGAGTTGAAGTATACAGGCAGTTGTTTCTTCACATTGTAATGGAGGGTAGTGAGTGTTAATGTAAGTGCTGCAATTATCGCCAAATGCATTTCTGCAGGAAAGCCAGCTCCCCTGATGCTCACCCACTGATTCTGGTTTATTTTATCGCTGTCTACGCGATCCCGCTGTGGGCACTTTCACAGGATTATTTACTTGGAATCTAGTAACCCGGCAATGCTCCAAGAAATGGATGTGGCATCCAGCAATGCGCCACATATGGTACCATTCGAGACTGCAGCGATAAACACCAATGATTCAGGGTGTTACTGTGCATAATGATACTTGATGATGGCCTATCATCATTCATAAAATAAGCAACAAGTTGCCTGAGAACTTAATGAACATAAGCCGAGTGGATTTACCCGAAGCGATTTTGTTATCGTGTGCAGCGGGTCCATCTCTCAGGACGTTCTTCACTTGAAGGAATTCATCTGGTCGGTCTCCACCGATGATGGTGAAACCAAAGCCCTGAGGGCTCTTCTTCAGAGTTGTGCGCAAGATAGCACCCTGCAGCTGAGATGGGTCCCGTGTGAATCCCCTTAAACCAGTTTCATCTAAAAGAGGAAATATAGAGAGTGTCTGTGAGACTAACCATTTAAAGCTTGTTTACAAAGCAAGACAAAGAGTGTGTACTTCTAAATGAGCTGTTCGTATAGAAATCTCTACAGTTTGTCAAAATGAGCGAAGTTTCCTTTTGAAGTCAGCATGAAACAGAAGTTGTGATAGTCTTTTCTTCCCTACTGTGACATATATGCGGTGAAATGAGGCAAAAATAGGGTGGGACTTAATTAGGCCCGTGGGGAATTGATGGGATCGTTGTCGTTTGCTATCACTTGACATGATGTCCTGTCCTCGTGCAGGTAAATATGCCATTAGCGAAAAGATTTCATTGCAAGGGAATAGGTGCAGTTACTTTGATTTAAGTTTATGAGGGCATATGAATAACAAAAACAGTGATGTGCACTGATAAATTATTTATGCTAAACATTAATATATTCCATAAAAAAAAACAAAAATTTGACTTTAATCAGAACTGTTCCTGCAGTGCTTCTTACTGTACTACTGAAACAATCACAAAACAGGCTGTGAATGAAACCGAGTACCGTGGCACAGAGAGAACTAGAGGACAGGAGGGTGGTCTGGACTCCATTAGTCATTTGCATTGAATAATGCAACAGAGAGAGCAATAGAGAGAGTAAAAGATACATTACTAAATGGGATTGTTCTGTATATATCCGCATACACTTCAATTAATTATTGCAGTCCATTCATTACTCTCTTCCTCAATTACTCTCAAACCATTTCCCCTCACAGCAGCACATTCAGAAGTGCTCTGGTTAGGAACTTCTAATTAATAACCACTAAGAAACTGCTCAAGCAACATTTGGCGATGTTTTCATCTGATAAAATGTCCTTGGATGGGCTGATAATCATCCCTTTTTTAAAAAACAAATTTTTGGGGTCAGTGAGCACATGCAAATTTGTCAAATGTATAAATTATGTTGCCATGGTGACCCCTCCAAGATGGACTACTATAAATAAACTTTAAACACTGACATAAACATGATGTTTAAGGATGCTGCAAAATGAGTAAAAATTTATTTTGTAGTATTTTGTGGTCATTTTTACGACCTAAAACAGTTTTTAAAATGTTATTACTTAAATGCTTATTCTTGAATGGTCATTTTATAATATTCTGAAATATGATTACAATTGAAATAACTTTCTATGTGAATAGATTTTAAAATATTATTTATTCCTGTGATGTCAATGCTGAAATTTTAGCATCCATCCTCAGTCTTCAGTGTCACATGATCCTTCAGAAATCATTCAAATATGCTGATCTGCTGCTCGAGAAACTTTTTTGTTTTGTTATCATCGATGTTGAAAACAATTCGAACAGTGGAACAGAAAGTTCAAAAGAACAGCATTTAATTGAAACGGTCACTTTTGATAAATTTAAGACATCATTGCTTTATACAAATATTAATCTCTTTCAAAGCAAAAACCTTAATGACCCCAAACCTTTGAATGGTACTTTATAAAACAATAACTAACAATACATAAATAAATAAAAAAAACATTAAAATGATAGCACGATAGTTTTGAAATGATGCACAATAGTTACTTAACCAATGATGATGCTTTCCAATTCTTGAGAGGAATATTGCACATTTCCGAACTCCATTCTACAATTACAGGATATTACAAACACCCCTGGAGGACTGTGGAAATGAGGTGTAGAAAGTATCCATTAAATAAAAGAGCCAGTTTCATACTGCTCAACAAGCTATGTGAGGCGTAACAGCACTGAGCACTTACATCAGATAATCTACACAGAGTTATGAAACAATAGAGACCGCAAGTAGCACTTTACACTTTCACCTGTTTGATGAATAATAATACAGCGAAAAGGATGGCTGCATTTTCAGTCTTTCGAAACTGCATAAGCTAAGTGTGTTTCATTTTTTTACAAATGGTTTGAGTGTCTGAATATATGCTTCTTCCAGTTTTCTTAATTCTCTCATCCTTTACTCACTTTTATGTCATTCCGAATGAATTTTGGGTGAACTATCCCTTTAAGAAGAAGGTGTTCAACACTGACTCTGAATCAGTTCTAAACGGCAGATCATACACTAATTACAGACATTTGTAACCCAGCCAGCGGGTTTATTTTTTTCTTGTCTCATTTGAGAGTGCCAGCAGCATCAGATGAGGCCACATCAATCTCATTAGGAGAGCAGGGATTTGCATAACAGCCACATTGAGGAGTTGGACTGGCCCTATGAAACGGATTATGGTGATTGTAATAAGCATGGCACACATTTGAACTGTGGGCCACAAGTGCATGTGAATTGGTTGTTGGACACAGGTACAAACATATCCATCCTTGCATATTATTAGATTTATCACTCCTGTTTTCACATTCAACTGGTGTGGGAATTCTGGGAAAAGAGGGAAAGTTGATGTTTACGTTTATCTTATTATGCATCTTATGTATAAAAGGGCCACTGTTTCTCTCATAGGGCGAGCGGATTATGAAATGTCAGAGTATAAATAAAGATGTAGTATGAGTGCTATATACATACATATATGTGAGTATGTAGAAAATGACCTAAATGCACAAGCGGCAAGAGCTAAAATAGTTTTATAATTGCTTGAGTATATGAATAAAACAAATCAAATGCATGGATTTTGTCATTCCTATCATGATCGTTAGTAGAATTGTATAGTTATGGTTCTGATTTCGGATTATTCTCTGCAAACACTGCATGACTGCATTATATTTTTGTCCCTCCTCTCTGTCCTGTTCTCAGCTAGGCATCACCATCCTCTCATTAAAGTGTCTTGGCCAGCTAACAGAGCATAGCGTGGGGGGGCTGCGTGCGCTTTCTCTAATGAGACAGAACAGCGGTCCACTGCCAGCCTTCCAGAGGGGATAGGAGGACAAAATCAACGCTCAGAGGACAGAGGAACACACAGGAGACAGTGACGCTCTGGGAAGCGAAACAACAAATAGCCTGGTGTAACCTTGAACAACCTAAATCCAAACTTCCAACAGGAGAGAATAGTGTGGTATTGAGCCAGGCAGTGTGAAGGTAAACCAGCATCCATCACTAATGGCTACTAATAAAACTGCTAAAAATATGAAATTTCAAATTTGGACAAGCAGAATTATTAGAAAGAAACCTCATCCATGATAAATGATGATAATAATCTATATATCTATGCATGCAGATTGGGACAAAACACGTGTTTGTATACACCAGGTGTAAACTCGTGCTCTGAAACCTGAGATGTAAGCAAACACCTACTGAAAACAAGAAAAAAGCTCAGAGAAAAACAGCAAATGAAAGAGACCGAGCTACTGCTGAATGTCACATTAGAAGACAGAACAAGGATGTTTAATGTTAAGTCAATAGTGAAACACCAGCTACGAAGTGGAACGCGTGCATAAAAATACAAAAGCTGGCGCAGGTGAGCGTAACCGAACAAGTACACGGTCACACATAAATACACACACAGATGGTAAAACACACACACGCTAGCTGACAGAATCGCTGCATAGGACGAAAGGAGCTCTGAGCCTCTGGGATTATTAGAGATCGTATTAACCACAGATGTTGATTATGTTCTTCTGATGGAAATGATCTGCCGCTGCTTAAACGAACACCTGAGCAGCTCGTGCATCTCTTATTTTCGAAGCTCGGTTCTCACTTAAACCATGTCTGAACCAGGGGTGGCATGATAAAGCATCAAGAAATAAATCATATCTGTTCCATGCTAATCTGAGTTTATGTCTCAGCAAATTAGGACCTGGCAAGATATTCTAACGTTTGGTTGGTTTCAATGACTGGGTCTGCATCGCTGAAATCACACTGGTGCAAAATCATGTGGTTCCTTCACTTTTTGAGTGAGGACAGAATAATTATGTGACAATGTCATTGAAAACAGTTGCTCTTGTTACTTCCTGATCTCTGTGGCAATTATCACTCCCTGATCTCATTCTCACTGAATTGTTTCCTATCACCATTGCCAAAAAAAAAAAAAAAAAAAAAACTGCCTTAGGTGTTCAGGTTGGACTGCTTTGATGGGGTTGTATGTTAATATATTTTGGTCAGGCAACTAAAAACCTAAAGTCCTTTTGAAAATGCATCAAATTGATCAAAAGTGACAATACATTAACATTGTTACAAACAAAAAAAAATATATTACAAGCAAAAGCTTAAATATATATATATTAAATAGTTTTCACAAAAATATTAAGCAACAAACAGTTTACTTCCGACGGATCATGTGACACTGAAGACTGGAGTAATGACTGCTGATCACAGGAATAAAACTTTTAAATAAATTATAATAAATAAAAACTGAGGTACTAGGAAATGGGGAATTACTCAGAAAAAAATGTAGAGATTTACTTAAGGGCGTTGGTACTGCTCCCGCGGCTGCTGCTATTGGCTGATTGGTTGGAGACGCGTCCTGGCTGAGTTTCTTCTTGGCTTCCTGCACTGGATTCTCAAACTGAGTCTTCTGGTTGATGTGGCTGAAGGAAAGAGTGAGACAGTCAGTGCAAAAGACCAGAGAGGGCAGATACAATGACGTACACACTTGAACAAACACTCAGAGTAGAGAACATTAGCGATGCTTATCTGTTTATGCAAACGTAGTCTTTGTAAAAGACAAAACCGAAGAGTGAAAAAAGGTAAGGAACTGTGTTCTCTTCCTGTTTGTCGTCTGCTAACCAGGCAGTCACATTTTTCTTTACCACAGACATTTGGTAAATGAACAAAAAAAATAAACAACATACTGAGACAGAAACTCGGGAAAATGACATGAACTGGTTTGACTCAGGAAGCACACATCCCTTTCAATAGAAACTATGAGAAGACTAGATCAAAGACATTGAACACTGGAAAAGTATTTTAGAAGTATTGATATCAATAAAATCAATATCAATTTCAGAAAGTATTTCTTAAAGTATATTTTTCTTAACTTATTTACAATGTTTTGTTAGTTTTAAAATAAACCTCACTAGATTTAGCTAGAAAAGAAGAAGGGAAAAAAGGTACCATAAATTTAAATTTGGATAAAGTCCCAGAAAACATATTTTGAAGTTAATGCGAACTGTTCTTACTTCCACAGTGTGACATTCAAATAAAACAGGATCTTTGACAAGATATTAAAAATACAATAGGACTCTTTTTCTTCATTGAGAATTGATTGGATGGTAAAAAGAAGGTGTAAGGAATAAGGAATAAACAAACTGAGTTTGTGAAAACAATGCTTAAAATAGCTATTTAGTTAATTGCTAACATTATCCAATAGTCTGTGTACCCTAAATGACATCAGGGATAATAAAAGCTGTTTTGATTAAATATTACAAAGACAAATGATTAAGACAAACATTTTTTCTTTTGTAAAAACCATGCAGAGATGAATAGTTTGCAATAAAACTAGGAGAAGTGTATTAACAAATTCAATTGGTAAATGCCAAATTTAGAATTGCTCTATAATAAGGATGTTTCTACTGGAAAATAAGACAAAAACCTTGATCAAGATTTTTTGTTGTTATTGTTGTTGTACTGAATCTTTTCATGACCTTCTGAAATGATCAAATAGCACCGCAAAAACACACTTGATTAAAAGTGCCACAGAACAGGCATATTTCCAACCCATCTGTAATTGCTGCAAGCATACACTCTCCTCTACAACACGCATATTTGTTTTCTTGTTTGTTAGCTGCCGAAATGAATCAATATTACCTTGGCAAGCCTTTCCAGAGACACAAGCTTCACAGCACATGCGTTTCCTCTGTAGAGGTTCAGGCTCAGTGCTGGAGTGTGTTGTTTTATCCCTCCCACCCTACAGGTTCACAGAAAGTGAAAAAAGCAGCTCGTCTGCATTGTGTTACTTGGCTTTAACTGTTGTACCTGCCAGTCGTGACTGCACCTCAGGAAGGCTTTTAACAGCCACGGATCCCTCACAAAACCAGTCGGCGTGCTGCGAATTTGTAGAAGAAAGGTACTGTTTGTGCTTTTGCTGTGGGTGACTCATGCTGAGACTTATCCACCCAATCCACAGAGAGCGAGAGACTGAGTGCTCTCATCTGACTGTTGAAGTTCTGATAATTCAGCCAGAGAATAATGAGGCACTGTGCCAAGCCATATTTAAATCTAAAACAAAACAATGTTTTGTTGACTTCCTTGCATAAATATCCTGGCACAGTGGGGACTGACCTTACGCAAAATAAATGCCATTAAAATCAAATCCTGTATCCGCTTCCGAAAGCCCTCGAGTCGGCTGTCCTGTCAACAACTTCAATATCCCACAATGCTTTGAGAGCAGAAAACGAGCAAATCCGGCCAATGTAATGATTGAGAGGTCAAACTAATCAGACATCAATAACAGAAAAAATATTAATAAACTATATCTTTTTAAGATAATCAGGTGTTCAGAAAGAAGTCATTGTGATTTTTTTAAATTGCATATTAGTATTAAATCATACAAAAACAGCAATGTGAGTGAACTTAAAGAAAATATTATTTAAAAACTTCACTTCATTATATTGTCATTCATTATGGATTGTTATGTATAAAATGTATAATATATTATAAACATAATGTAATATTTATCTCATTATTGTTTAATTACAATAATATAATATAATATAATATATAGAATTTTAATTAAACTACATTAGATGAACAAATATCTCATAATTAATTTTTTCCTAATTTTTAATTTATTATTTTACTCTCTTATTCGATGAATGCAGCCATATTTGGCAAAAAGTATTTTTTTTATATATATATTCAAGTTAAAAATAACCATTTCAATGTTTTCTGGACACGAGATGCTAGTATTCAAATCTGTCAAAGATGATGCTATATATAGTGACTTGGCATTCTGACATCATTTACATAACAAATAAATCAACTCATATAAAGTTGTATTATTTTCATAACTTAGTGATCTATCTAACTAAATGGGGAAAAAAGTAAAAGAAAAAGTGAAGTGAGCAAACGGAAAACTTAAATATATAGCAAATCAAGATACTGTGGACAAAAATGTGCCATCCATCATTCTTACTAGACGATAAATGATATGAGCATACTCACTCCACATAATAAGTCCCATACTGCGGGTCCTCAATCTTCTCCCAGCCATACGGAAGCTCTGCAGAGAATCAGACAGGCATTTCAGAGACAGCTAGAGCAGATGTAAATCAGCCATGTGCTTGACACCAGGGGGTAGGATTTTCTGAAGGTGAATTTCTGAGAAGCCAAACAGCAGCTAGGTCAAGACGTCTGGCTGGATTTACACGCGTGTTTGGGCGGAGAGGAGATCAGAAGGCTGAGCGGCAAGGAAACGCACGGGGTGCAGGTATTAGTAAGCTGTACGGAAAATGACTTGTTATCTTTCCCTGTGATGTGAGAGGTGTGGGTGCCACCAGCCTGACACGGACGTACATGCCCATTGCAGAAAGTGGTGCTGGGAAAGCTTGTGTGAGATGACACTCTGATGGGCTCTCAGCATGTCTCCTGTGAGCCATTAGTCAGACGGGCCGGAGAGAGACAGGCTAATGTCTCACGGCTCAGCTCGGGTCTGTTTACTCCTATGTGTGATTCATGAACAAACTCAGTCTTACCTCCATCATCGCATTTTTCAGGAGGCTTGGCTCTCTTTGCTAGTCGTGGGTCGAGCCAGGTTGTGGTCTTGGTATTATGGCTACACAGAGAGGGAAAGAAACATTAGTAAACAAACACCTGAAAGCCTTTTTGAGAATGGACGGTCCTTATACTGGAACGCATCTGTAGCTTAACAATATAAAACTCATAAAACAACAGAAATATGACTAGAGCTCACTGTAACAATGCAAAAATGACACAATCAGTCAATAAAACTGCTCAACGATTGCTAAAACCAGGTTTTTTCCCCCATATTTTCAAAGCAGTGGTTTTCAACCATGTGTACACTTGGCGGTACTTGGGGGAAAAAAAATTGTCAAATGATAAAAATAAATGATCATACTTAATCAAATATTATAAAAGTGAATCACATTCATGTTCATTTTTTTCAATAATTAGGGGTCCAAAAATCTGAGACCATTTGTGAATTTTTTTTATTATAAATTCTTATTAGAGCAGTGAATTTTAAATAAACTTTATATCGAGGTTTTAAATAATGTAAAATATAATAAAGAATGTTGTGTGTGTAAGTATATAAGATAATTAAATTAGTATAATTTGAAGAAAACTAAAGTCCTTTAAACTTTTAATAATAAAATAAAATAAAATAAAATAAAAAGAAAATATAGATTACAAGGAGGAACACTTTAGCCAAAGATACTGTGCAGATAAAAAATGCCACGGATTACATTAAAATATTAACAATACTTAAAAAAAAACACTTTAGTTGTCTCTGCAGAGGAGAGGACTCTACTCCAAAAGCAAATGTGTTTAAATTCTGAAATATTCATGACAAGGTGCAGCTCTTCCTCCGAGTCTCATGCAGGCAGACACGTGTGTGGAAGCAAGGCCCGCTGGGAAGGCTCCATTTAGCCGACTGTTTGCATTGTTCATGGAATGAAGTATTGATTCGCTGTGTGGACAGCAGAGATGCTCGGTTAAGAGCTGCGACCACAGGCACAGGTAATGGACACTGAAAGGAAGAGGTTGGCAAAACTCTAAGCTTAGCCTCAGCGTCAGCATGCAAGAGAAGAGCTGCTTCAATTCCCAGCGGTCACTCGAGCTTGATGTGTCTGCAGGAGCTGGAGAGCTGCTGTCTACATCTGGGCTCGCTTACAGTAAATCATAGGAGAAATTTAAAGATGGTGCCACAAATTGTTTTCAAATTTGCTAAACTTCTGCATGGTCCATAAACTTCCCTTCTATACAGTATACTAAAAGTGATATTATTCACAAATACACAGTATACATAAAAAAGGAGGTGAAAAAACCTGGATGACATTACTTGTATTGTGCTGCTTAATATTATTGTGGAAACCATGCTACTTTTCCCAGGTATTTTTATCAACAGAAAGTTGAAAACCACAGCATTTATGTAATTTTAAACTGAAGTACATATTATTGGATGATGGTAAAAAGAGAAAATAAAAGGAAGAAAAAAAGGGGAAAAAAACCCGCCTTCATATCTTGCTGTGGTTTTTAATAATTTTCAAATTACCATAGAAATAATTTTGGAATCATATAAGTGGCATTTTGCAAATATATTTTTGTATTGTACTTTTACCTACTAAAAAAAAAAAGACCTGATACACAAAATTGACAATCAAGCAAATTAAATAGCAAATCTGCAAATTGCACTGACATCAAAAATCATCTTCCATTCATTTCTGCAAATGTAGCTGTCCATATAAGAAGAGCAGTATTTAATCTGCACTGCATTCAGTGGGCACAAAAGAACAGATTTGGCTTATTTATGCTTATTTATCTTTTGAAAAAGTAAAATTAAATGACTGAAAAATGTGCTATTTAAAACATTAAAATAAATAAATAAATACATAAACCTTTAAACACATGCAACTAATCAATTCCAGGAATAAAATTTATATAAAAAAAAAAAAAAAAAAAACAGTCCAAAATGGCCAACCCTAAAATCTGATAGGCTGACAGGACCTAGATCCAAGCAAATGTCCTACTTGGCAAAAAGGACTTACTCTATAAAGTAGACCATGCCCGTCTCCGTATAGGCCATCTCCCAGTTCTTGGGCAGAGGCTCCTGGCTCTCATCACGTGGCTGCGTGTTCCAGTTGCGGAAGTCCATGCTGCTGCTGGACTGTGTGTAGCTGGGCACAGCTTTCCTCCACTCCGGTCCCTCCTTGTGCTCTGTGAGTGGAAAGAGCAGAAAGCCAGTGAGACTTTGAGAAAGAGGTGGGGAGAACACACAGGAATGGGGAGTAAAACATACTTTAACTCTCTGTAGCACTGCAGAACGAACTTTCCAACCTTCTCAAGAGACGGAGAAAAACGGAAAGCGAGAAACAGAGAGAGAAAGGAGGCAAGCAACACGAGCCACTAGATTTGCATGCCAGTACTGATGTTCAGAGAGACGCCTCTCGGGCAGGGCCAGAGCCGGACAACACTTCCGTGAAGCTGATATGTGTCACATACACAAATGAGCAAGTGCGTGAGACAGACAGTCTGCTTGCGCATCAGAACACAGGCAGAGATAGTGTATGAGGGGGAAAATGGAACCCTCAAATGTTCCATCCTTCAGTTTAAAGAGCCAATTGTCCTTCTGTTTACTCTAGAGCACACGTGTTCCTGTAGCTCGACTCTTATGATTAAATATGGTGCTACTGTAGTCTAGGGCTTGATTCACAGGAAACATCACATAATGATAACATGAATAGGCTATGTAAAATATTTGTATGTATAAATAAATATAATTTTATATCTAAACCACTGTTCAAAAGTTTAAGGTCAGTGAAATATTTCTTTGACAGTACTCAATACTTTTATTCAGCAAGGATGAATTAAATTGTTTTAAAATACATTTCTTAATTGAAAAAAAAAATTGTATGACATATATTTTACATGTAATATATATATGTACATTACCATTCAAAAGTTTGGTGGTTGGTAAGTAAGTTTTTTTTTTTTCAATTAAGAAATGTAATTTTTTTTAATCTATCTGTCTATGTGTGTGTATATATACATATATATATATACATTTATCTTAAGTATCACTGCAATAGGATCCTTCAATGTAGCTGCTTATATATATAGCTCTAAATCAAACAGACAGAAGCTATACATGTACTCACAGTACCTATTAAACACATACAACAGCTAAATACATATAAAAAAAATAGCAGCGGGTGTTATCACAATGGCAGACAGAGGAAAGCATGCCTGTGTTTATGTCTGTTTTTGGATATACTGGTCTGACAGAACATGTAAACAGGAGGTGAGATGATGGAAAAAGTATATGTTGTCATTAAACGGCTTGATATGCTTTTGCTGACATAGTCACGATTGAAGCCCGTTCGTCGGAATGATTCGAGTCTGTCGCCGGGACGCCAACATGTGTGGCAGATGAATCAGCACTTGTTGTTCTTCTGCCGTAACCATGGCGACACCATTCATGACAAAGGCAGAATCAGAAGCTCCACCATTCAAAAGCAAATATCATAAGAAGCTTGTGCTTGCGTCCGAACGAAGAAAGAAGCTGAACGCGATGATAAACAGAAGGGAGAATGTGGGACTTGAGTGTTCACAGGAAATAGCGTAACGGGAACAGATGAACACAATGTGCTGCAGATTGAGTGTTGAAAGTAGGACGAGATGTTGTGTTATGGTGAAACCTAATGGTGGAGGTTTGCTTCCACACGCGGCTGTGGGAAAAACAGCCATTCAGCCCTTACAATTGAGCCCTTCCACACAGTTATTATAAAGAGTGTACATTAAATAGTCTGAGGCTGTATCTATCACAACGGGCCTTAAGGATGTAAACTCAAACATTACAACTTCACTACAAAACCAAGACTAGCCATTTTAGTAATGCAAATTTAATCAATAAAAAACCACCGACACACTTCTGGGATGCAAAATCTTTTCAGTTTGCACTTGGCAAATTCAGTTAGATACTGTTGCCATTTGCATCTCGTCCATACAGTTGTGCCAGAGGGTTTACAAAGCTCTATCCAATCATAATGGAGGACAGCTGTGAGACATCTTGTCCAACTAGAGACAAACACGGCCAACAATGCCTCCCCCCAGTAGATCCAGAAACCTCTTTTGGCCCTAGTGGTGAAAAAATTGGGATTTCCTCCAGTGACCCTGAAAAACAGCTCATGTTTATTGAGGTTACATAGAGCTAGAATTTAAAACTCAAAGCCCAAATAAACTCTTTTCACATTCTTAATTCTAAGAAAAACCAGTTTGGAGAAAACTTGTTTAAACTCGATCTATTCTGAAAGAGGGGAATGGCAAAAGGAAGCCAGATATTGTGGGATAGGATATCAGTTCTCATGGTGATCAATCATACTAACACAAACAGAACAGTAGTGGAAACTGCAGTGGGTTAATGTGCTGTGAATACAATCTTTTTTTTTCTTCCCCAAGCACACTATCCCTGCATGAGAATAAGCTGAAGGTGTCCACTTTTGCGTATCCCATTGATTTATGGGAAAGAAAACTTGCTGTGCGGGGCGCATGAGTAAATCCTACCTTTCGGCACGATGCAGTTGAACCCCGACCGAGCTCCCCAGAAGTCTTCCAAAAACCCAAACTCAAGAAAAAACACTGTTGCATGAAGTGGGTTAAAACCAAGAGCTAGAAATCTTAAAAAAAGGTATGCATTTTTCAAATTGATCTTATTTATTGTAGCAATTTTTCATGGAATATTGTGGATTTTCAGTATGCTGGAATGATATGAGGGCTGGGCTATGCATGGCTGCTCTCCGTTCCAATGAAATCACAGAATTAAATTCAAAATGTTTATATTTATACACAAACACACATTACAGTTGAAAATGTTTGGGCTAGTATGATTTTTTTTTTTTTTTTTTTTTTTTACATGTTTTTGAAGAAGTCTCTTATTCTCACCAAGGACATATTTATTTAGTTAAAACACATCCTTTTATGATGATTATTTAATTTATCATTTAACAGATTTTAATTTATTTAAACATATTTATTCATTCTAATAGCAAAGTTACCTTACACTAGTAGAGCTTAAAAAATCTACAGCGAAATCAACCCAGCCCTAGGTGGGTGGTGGCAGAAGTGTACACTAGGATGGCAGTGGGTTGGCTCAAATGTAGTCATTAATGTAGAACCAAAATGACTGTTAAAGACTAATAGTAAGCCTGAGGTATCTCTTTAATGAGAAGGTAGAAGACAGAGTGCAGGGGCTGGTACACAACAGTCAGATATAGGTAGCGGCCCAGCAGTTACTCTGTGGTGTGCAGAGACACTTTTATGCCTCACAGCTAACAGCAGCCTCTTTAACATGCTCATTACTTGAAGTGATACCAGCCATAAGCTCATTCATTCTGAGCTCAATATGGTCTATTTATGCCACTGGATAATCATTGAAAAAACTCTGACTGACTGTGCTTTTGGCCTACTTTAAAAGCTCAACTACTACTCAAGTTTCTGAAACAGCTTAGACAGTCTAGGACTCCTGCTGCTCTTCAGTGGTTAGACTCAAAAGCATCAAAATTACATTCTGGGGTAAATAAAGATAAAAACAAAGAAATAAAAATGTAAAAACAAACAAGAATATACCAAAAATGTAGACCATACATTAAATACACTCTATTGATCTGCACATCACAGTAATGTTCTTTTTTCACAAGTCTGAATCAAAGATAACAGAAGAATGACTCTCGATTCAGTGAGGGAATCATCTGTAAACTCAGTAACCCCTTTAAATGATTCGGAGGTACGATTCAAATCGCTAGAGTTCTTAAGCTTGAGTTTTGTGGGTCTTTCTATCTGATTTATCAAAACTAATTGATCCATAAGTGTCATCACTTGCAAATCAGACATCCCTGCTCATGCCGTGGTTGAATAATGAATAAAATACAGTTTGCCTCAACATTAGGGGTTGACTGATTATTTTAGGGCCAATACCCATTTTTATACCCATAAATTCGATATTTTGAACCAATATATAAATATATATATATATATATATATATATATATATATATATATGTGTGTGTGTGTGTGTGTGTGTGTGTGTGTGTGTGTGTGTGTGTGTGTGTGTGTGTGTGTGTGTGTGTGTGTGTGTGTGTGTATATATATATATATATATATATATATATATATATATATATATATATATATATATATATATATATATATATTAGGGGTGTAACGGTTCACAAAATTCACGGTTCGGTTCGATACGATACACTGATGTCACGGTTCGGTTCGGTTCGGTTCGATACGTTTTAGATACAGCAAAATGTAAAAACATCTCAACTTTTCAGAATGCCGCAAGCGCACCGCGGGTCATGTGACAAGAACTAACCAATCAGCTTCATCCTTTCCCGTAACAACGTTGAGAGCTCAGCCAAGATGAAGGATCAGCTGATCATAGTTGTATATGGATTGCAATTTTGAAATAAATTTAGTAGCAGAGCTACTGCAAGCGATTTTTAGAGCTGCAAATCCATTTATCCTTCGCTGAAATTTCCGCGTCTCATGGAGAGAGCAGGTCATTGTTGCTTAGCAAAGACAGACGCCTCATGAGCGCTTCTGCCCAAGCGCTTTGGAAAGGAGGAGAAAGACGCGCTTAGCGTTTTCCATGCGTTTTTAGGCACGATATGTGAACGGCCCCTAAGGCGCTCGCTCACTCAGCACGCGCTGAAGGCTCGTTGCAAAATGTCGAATGCCTTTAACAGACCAGAAATATAAGATCCTAAAATAACCAACAGGTCTGGTGTTTGGGTTGGATTCCCTGTAAGCTATAGTTTCTAAATGCTGCAGGGATAGTTTGCTGCGTGCATGTTTCTCCTTTTTTTCGTCTTTTCCCAGATAGTACTGACGCATATATCCCAGATATTCCCGCTGGTGTTTTTTTTTTTTTTTTTTTTATTCCCGCTGGTGTACCCTGTCATGTTGCAGATGCGACATACCGTTGTTTTTTTTATCCACCACTCTCTTGCCATCACCATTATAGCTTAAAGGGAATCCAAAGTGCACCCAAACACCAGACCTGTTGGTTACTGGAGGATCTTCTTTTTCTAGTCTGTTAAACGCATTGGCCATTTTGCAACGAGCCTTCAGCGCGTACTGAGTGAGCGAGCGCCTGCTGAGTAGCCTAACATAAACATATAAGATGGTGTTTTTTTCTTCTTCGGGAGTGTCAGGGGCGTTGCCTGTTACGTTGTTTGGGTTATTGGGCTACCTTGTTGAACGCATATCATTATATTTCTCTCTCTCTCTTTTTTTTTTTTTTTCAAATATAATTAATTACTCCAACGAACCGTTCGGTATACATAATGCGTACCGCGTACCGAACCGAAAGCGTCGTACCGAACGGTTCAATACGAATACGCGTATCGTTACACCCCTAATATATATATATATATATATATATATATATATATATATATATATAGGTTCAAAATATTGAATTTACTTGATCTGTAAAAATGGGTTTTGGCCCTAAAATAATCAGTAAAATAATATATATATATATATATATGGTGTAAAAAAGAAAATTAATGTCAAAATTAAGAATAACAAGGGCTCTGACAAAAAATTCTTTAAATGCTTTTTGAAAATGACTGATACCCACAACCATAAAAATACAAAATATCAGTGCCAGGCCAATAATCGGTTGACCCCTACTCAACATTCATTACACTGTACTGAACCTAAGTTACATGTTTACAGTAACAGTTCTCTGTTCATAGTCTGATTTAAACTCTACAACCCCTCAGAGCGATTCACTTTGAGTCTGATTCAAATGTGTACACTTCTTGAGTTTATGAATCTTACTGACTGATTCATTAATAAGAAGCATCCGTTTCTAAGAGTCATTGTTTTGCAATTAAGACACTACCATACATGCTTTGCTTGTTTTTGCACATGGTAAGCAAAAACCGAATAGACAGATGCTAAATAACTGTTAAATGGCAGCAGTGTTGGCGCAGTGGAGAAGACACATGCCTTTGGTGTAAGAGACCACGAATCCAGTTCGAATCCACTGTGAGACACCAATGTGTCCTGAGCAAGACACTTAACCCCTAGTTGCTCCAGAGGCGTGCGACCTCTGACATATATAAAAATTTTAAGTCGCTTTGGATAAAATCGTCAGCTAAATGAATAAATGTAAATGTAATGTAAATAACTTTGCAATTAATAAAAACACAATTAACTTACACTAAATCACAATATGAAATTGGACAAATTACTTATGGATCCACACAAATCACCAATTGTAATCAGATTTTAAATTGCTGCCAATTTTTGTGGATATTAGCTCTATGAAACCACTACATTATAGCTTCTTAAGGGCAGGCTTTACTGACCAGCTAGAGGATAATCGACTTCCTGCATGACAGGAAGCAGCATATGTGGAAACCAATACACAAGTCGCACTATCCTTTAGCATCACAGGTAAGAATTATAAGTATTATACCCTCTTTATACAACTGACGGCACATCCGAGGACCCCTCATATAAAGCTTTTCATATTGCTCTTACAGGGAACGCAATCCAATCTGCCCATTACAACTTAAGCTCTTCTGATAGCATCTGTACCCTCCTGTCAATTATCACAGAAAGTAAAGTTGCAGAGTTTGCAAAAATGAAGTAAAAACACATTTACAGTAAAACACTTACAATGAAAGCCTAGCAGGCAAACAGCCAATACAGTGAATCACACGGTCGGAGAAACTTTGAAACAAGCACGCCAAACTATAAGCTAGTCATAATTTTAAGTATTTAAACCACACTTAAAATATTCTTTTGGAAAAAAAATACATAAATATACTAATAGATAAACTTATTTGTATATTTTTGAATACACAAATATAAAAAAGATTAAATATATAAATATTCATATAATATATATACTAACGGTAATTAGCTAAACAGTAATTAGTGTCTTTGCTAATTTATATCCAATCTTTTAACAGTGCTGAGTTGCATTTGTACAATATTGATTTTTTAATTCTCTTCCATATGTTTACGAGGCCAAATATGCAGTACTTAATAATTCTGCACCAACATACGTTACTTTCAGAACCTATATCAACTCCCTCACTCAGTCCACCAGTCTCACCTGTGAGCCCATTGACCATGGGTGGCCTCTCATCTTCCTCCTCTTCCTCAGGAGCTGCACTGTCCTTTCGATCCATTTTGCTGACAGACGTGGTGCGTTTGCGCTGGACCTCTGCATCAAACTCCTCGTCAAACAGAACCTGGTCCACCAGGTCAGGCTGCACTGGGCTGGGCTCTGCAGGAGGCTTTGGAGTGCCATAGTAATTACCTATGAAAAAACAAAGATACTGTTAAAAGGAAAATTAATCTTTTACGTTCTGCACAGTTTTTTTTTTTTTTTTTGCAGAAAATGCATATGAATTAAACAAAAATATATTTACAACTTTTTTTTTGACGAGATATTAATCAGTAATCCCAATTTTATAACTTGAAATTGTCTAAAATAAGCCAGAAAAATCACAATTTTATACTAGAAAAAGTTTTAAAAAATAACAGTTTGAAAGTGTTCAGCTTGAAGTAGTTCCAAGTTTAAAATAGTTGTAAAGATTAAAGTTTGAATGTTTTGAAGGAAATAGAGTCCATTAGAAAAACAGATAGATGGATCTAAGCAAACTTATTTAAGTTTTAGTCTCCAATAGTACTGTGTTTTCAAGGCTTGGCTGGTCGCTGATCTTGCAGAACAGAAACTGTAACGACATTGACCCCACAATATATCCTACTGCCTGACGCTGTTCAGTAAGGCTTTAAGTCTTGTTTGTTGTTTGTCGACACTGCAGCTTGGTTCCCTGCAGCGCTCCTCTGGAG